>NC_056727.1:536550542-536850542 GCF_019279795.1 Protopterus annectens | reverse complement strand
ATGTAATACTAACTCTATTCTTAACAGACAAACACCTGTACATACAGTAAATCTACCCCATACATAGTTTTAACTCTAACCTTAACTCACAAATACCTGCACATACACCAGATCTATCCCTTAATTAATATTAACTCTAACCTTAACTCACTAACTCCTATATACACACAATAAATCTATCCCCTTACTAATACCAACTTCAATCTTAACTCACAAGCACCTGCACACAAAAGGAATCTATCCACTTACCTAATATTAACTCTAACCTTAACTCACAAATACCTGCACATGCATTAGGTCTTTCTACATATGTAATACTAACTGTAACCTTAAATCACAAAACCTACGCACACACACACACACACACATACAAACATCTAAAACTAAAAAATGCATATGAGTATATATAAAAAACATATATGTAAATAAAAATTAAAAAGTGTGTACATTAAAGCTCCATGATACCTAAACCATCAATATATCCTAAGTGATTTAATGTCTCAGAGGTTTATCTACAATAAATGGTTTCAGTGTAAATCTATTGTTCAAACCATGTCCTTTATCTGCAGATAGCCTAGTCATCCACCTAGCTTCTTCCTTTTCAGTATAGTTATTAATGTTCCCTAATCTTTCTGTGGCATATATAAATTCTAATTTTACACTGATATATACTTATATACTCATATGCATTTTTTAGTTTTAGATGTTTTATTTTTATTTTCATTTTTATAATAACTGTTATTTATGAAAGAGTGATATATCTGAAGATTTCTATGACTATGTGTCTCTAACTGCACACAAGCTATATACCTTTAAGGATATAGCTTTATTTTATCAGGTGTCTGATATGAGGTTTTCTATTGGCTTACTATGTAAGTAGTGTAGTATTTAAGTGACTTTGAATGTTGGTTTTTATCTTAAGTCTGATGAAGCGTCCAGAGAGACGCGAAAGCGCTTACTTTTTTAAATAAAGGAGTTGTTCTTTTTATATATATTTGTGGATTTATTGTCATATAGTTGACAATCCTCCTGGCTTACTTCGATTGTCGTGGAGTATTCACCTTTTCTTATTTTGGATTTGCTTCAGTTATTTGTTAGGTGATACCTTACCCTGAGGTGTGTTTTTGGATATTCATTACTTATTAACTCTAACCTTAACTCACAAACAGCTACCAACACACTGAATCTATCCCATTACCTAATACCAAGAGTAACCTTAACTCAGAAACACCTGCACACACACTAAATGTATGCCCTTACCTAATACTAACTTGAACCTTAAGTGACAAACACCTGTAGACACACTATATCTATCCCCTTACCTAATATTAACTGTAACCTTAACTTACAAACACCCACACACACACTTAATCTATACCTGCTTACCTAATACTAACTATAACTTTAACTCCCAAAACCTATACATACACTGAATCTGTCCCTTTACCTAATATTCCCTTTACCCTTAAGCATTAGATCTATCCCCTTACCTAATGCTAACTTTAACTCACAAAAACCTACACTCACACAATGAATCTATCCGCTTCCCTAATACTAAATCTTCCATTAAGTCTCAAACACCTGCACATACACACACACACACACACACACACACACACACACACACACACACACACACACACACACACAGACTGAAACTATCCCCTCACCTAATACCAACTCTAACCTTAACTCACAAACAGCTGCACACACACACACACACACACACACACTGAATCTTTCCCCTTATCTAATATTAACTCTCAGCTTAACTCACAAATACCTGCACACACAGTGAATCTATCCCCTTACCTAATATTAACTCTAACCTTAACTCACCAACACCAGCACACATGCTAAAACTATTCTCTTACCTAATACTAACTCTATCCTTAACACATAAACACCTACACATACAGTAAATCTATCCCTAACCTAATTTTAGCTCTAACCTTAACTCACAAATACCTGCACATACATTAAATCTGTCCCTTACCTAATATTAACTCTAACCTTAACCCAAAAACTCCTACACACACACACACACACACACACACACACACACACACACACACACACACACACACACACACACTAAATCTATCCTCTTAATAATATCAACTTCAACCTTAACTCACAAGAACCTGCACACACAAGGAATCCATCCCCTTATCTAATATTATCTCTAACCTTAAGTCACAAACACCTCCACATGCATTAGAACTAACCCCTTACCTAATATTAACTCTAACCTTAACTCACAACTACCTGCACACACTGAATCCATCACCTTACCTAATATTAACTCTAACCTTAACTTAAAAACACCTGCACACACACTAAATCTAACCCATTACCTAATATTAACTCTAACCTTAACTCACAAACACTTGCACACACAATAACTCTATCCCCTTACCAAATATTAACTCTATCCTTAACTCACAAATACCTGCACACACACTGAATCTATCCTCTTACCTAATATTAATTCTTACCTTAAATCACAAACACCTGCACACACAGTGAATTTCTACCCTTACCTAACATTTACTGTATCCTTAACTCACAAACACCTGCACACACACTGAATTTATACCCTTACCTAATATTAACTCTAACCTTAACCCACTAAGTCCTACACAAACACACACACACACACACACGCACACACGCACACACACACACACACACACACACACACACACACACACACACACACACACACACACTAAATATATCCCCTTACTAATACCAACTTCAACCTTAACTCACAAGAACCTGCACACACAAGGAACCATCCCCTTACCTAATATTATCTCTACCCTTAACTCACAAACACCTCCACTTGCATTACAACTAACCCCTTACATAATATAAACTCTAACCTTAACTCACAACTACCTGCACACACAGAATCTATCACCTTACCTATAATCTTAACTTACAGACACCTGCACACACACTGCATCTGTTCTCTGACCTAACACTAACTCTAACCTTAACTTATAAACACCTGTATACACACAATGAATTTTTCCACTTATCTAACAGTAACTTTAAACTAAAGTCTATCCCCTTACCGAATACCAGCTCTAAACATAACTTACAAACACCTGAACACACACTGACTCTATCTCCTTACCTAATACTAACTCTAACTTTAAATTCCAAACACCTACATATACACTGAATCTATCCCCTTACCTAATATTCCATATAACCTTAAGCATTAGACCTATGCCCTTACCTAATGCTAACTTTAACCTGCACACACACTGAATGTATCCCCTACACTAATATTAACTCAAACTTTATCTCACAAACAGTGGCACACACACTGCATCTATCCCCTAACCCAATACCAACTCTAAACGTAACTCAGAAACACCTGAACACACACTGACTCTATCTTCTTACCTAATACTAACTCTAACTTTAACTCACAAACTCCTAAACACACATTGAATCTATCCCCTCACCTAATACTAACTCTAACCTTAACTCACAAACACCTACACTCACCCAATGAATCTATCCCTTCCCTAATACTAGCTCTACCCTTAAGTCTCAAACACATGCACACACACACAAACACACACACACACACACACACACACACACACACACACACACACACACACACACACACAGACACACAGACACACAGACACACACACACACACACACACACACACACACACACACACACACACACACACACACACACACACACACACACTGTATCATTCCCCTTACCTAATATTAACTATCAGCTTAACTCACAAATACCTGCACACACAGTGAATCTTTCCCCTTACCCAATACCAGGTGGGAGGTTGGCATAATGGTTAAGATGTTTACCTTACAGACACAAGGTGCAGGGTTTGATTCTCACATGGGGTAATTGGCTAGGCTCAAGATGGTGCATAAGGGCAGTTAGCCTAGTATTAATCTATGAACTCTAAACTGAATTCACAAACACCTGCACTCACATTGAATCTATCCACTTACCTAATATTATCTCTAACCTTAACTCATAAACACCTGCACACATACTGAATTTCTACCCTTAGCTAACATTTACTGTATCCTTAACTCACAAACACCTACACACACTGAATCTATCCCCTTACCTAATATTAATTCTAACCTTAACTCACAAACAGCTACAAACACACTGAATCTATCCCTTAACTAATACCAAGTCTAACCTTAACTCAGCAACACCTACACAGACACTAAATGTATCCCCTTAGCTAATACTAACTTGAACCTTAAGTGACAAACACCTGTACACACTCTATCCATCCCCTTACCTAGTATTAACTGTAACCTTAACTCACAAACACCTGCGCACACACAAAATCTATCCCCTTCTTTAATTTTACTCTAACCATAACTGACAAACACCCCCCACTCACACACACACACTAAATCTATCCCCTTACCTAATACCAACTCTAAAATTAACCCACAAACACCTGAACATGCACTGACTGTATCTCCTTATCTAATACTAACCCTAACCTTAACTCACAAACACCTGCACACAGACTAAATCTATCTACTTACCTAATATTAACTCTAACCTTAACTTACAAACACCAGCACACACACTGAATCTATATCCTTATCTATTATTAACTAAAATCATAACTTACAGACAGCTGCACACACACACTGTATCTGTCCCCTGACCTAAAACTAGCTCTAACATTAACTCATAAGCACCTGCACACACATTGAATCTTTCCCCATACCCAATACCAACTCTAACCTTAACTCAGAAACACCTGCACTGTCACTGATCCCATAAACTAATATTAACTCAAACATTATCTCACAAACAGCGGCACACACACTGCAGCTATCCCCTAACCCAACACCAACTCTAATCTTAACTCACAACCATCTGCAGACACACTGAATCTAGCCCTTTACCTAATATTAATTCTAACTTTAACTCACAAACACCTCCACACACAATGAATCTTTCCCCTTACCCAATACCAACTCTAACCTTAACTCACAAACACCTGCACTCACATTCAGTCTATCCCCTTACGTAATATTAACTCTAACCTTAACTCACAAAGATGTGTAGACACACTGCATCTATCCCCTTACCCAATATTAACTCTAACCTTAAGTCACAAACACCGGCACACACACGAAATCTATCCCCTTACCTAATATTAACTCTAGGCTTAACTCACAACCACCTGCACACACACTGAATCTATACTGTTACCTAACATTTACTGTATCCTTAACTCACTAACACCTGCACACACACTAAATCTATCTCCTTAATTAATACTATCTCTAGAATTAACTCGCAAACACCTACACACACACCAAATCTACCCCCTTACCTAATACCAAATCTAACCTTAACTCAGAAACACCTACACACACACTAAATATATCCCCTTACCTAATATTAACTCAAACCTTAAGTGGCAAACACCTGTACATACACTATATCTATGTTCTTACCTAATATTAACTGTAACCTTAACTCACAAACACCCGCACACACACTAAATCTATCCCCTTCTTTAATTTTACTCTAACCATAACTGACAAACACCCGCACACACATTGAATCTACCCCATACCTAACATTAACTCTAACCTTAACTCACAAACACCAGCACACACTCTGAATCTATCCCCTTACCTAATACCACCTCTAAACATAACCGTCAAACTCGTGCATACACACTGAATCTATCCACTTACCTAATACCAGCTCTAAACATAACTGTCAACCACCTGCATACACACTGAATCTATCCCTTTACCGAATACCAACTCTAAACGCAACTCACAAACATCTGAACACACACTGACTTTATCTCCTTACCTAATACTAACTCTAACTTTAACTCCCAAACACCTACACATACACGGAATCTATCCCTTTACCTAATATTCCCATTAACCTTAAGCATTACATCTATCCCTTTACCTAATGCTAACTTTAACCTTAACTCACAAACACCTACATTCACACAATTAATCTATCTGCTTCCCTAATACTGACTCTACCCTTAAGTCTCAAACACCTACACACACACACACACACACACACACACACACACACACACTGAAACTATCCCCTTACCTAATACTAACTCTAAGCTTAACTCACAAACAGCTGCACACACACTGAATCTTTCCCCTTACCTAATATTAACTCTCAGCTTAACTCATACATACCTGCACACACAGTGAATCTCTGTACCTAATATTAACTCTAACCTTAACTCAACAACACCTGCAATCATGCTAAATCTATTCCCTTACCTAATACTAACTCTATCCTTAACACACAAACACCTGCACAAACACTAAATCTATCCCCTTACCTAATAGTAACTCCACCCTTAAGTGACAAACAGCTGCACATACACAATGTCTATCCTCTTACCTATTATTAACTGTAAACTTAACTCACAAACACCCCTTCTTTAATTTTACTCTAACCATAACTGAAAACACCCACACACACATTGAATCAACCCCTTACCTAATATTAACTCTAACCTTAACTCACAAACACCTGCACAAACAATGAATCTTTCCCCTTACCCAATACCAACTCTAACCTTAACTCATAAATACCTACCCATACACTAAATCTATCCCTTACCTAATATTAACTGTAACCTTAACCCACTAACTCCTACACACACACTAAATCTATCCCCATTCTAATACTAACTTCAACCTTAGCTCACAAGCACCTTCACACACAAATAATCCCTCGACTTACCTAATATCAACCCTAAACTTAACTCACAAACAACTACACACACATTAAATCCATAACCTTACCTAATAGTAATTCTAACCTTAAGTCATAAACACCTGCACATACATTACATTTATCCCTTACATAATATTACCTCTAACCTTAACTCACAAACACCTGCACGCACACTAAATCTATCCCCTTATCTAATATTAACCCTAACCTTAACTAACAAACACCTGCACACGTTTTGAATTTATCCCCTTAGCTAATGTTATCTCCAACCTTAACTCACAAACACCGGCACACACACTGAATTTATCCCCTTACCTAATATTAACTCTAACTTTAACTTGCAAACACCTGCACACATACTGAATCTATCCCCTTAGGAATTATTAAGAATAATCATTACTTACAGACAGCTGCACACACTGTATCTGTCGCCTGTCCTAATACTAAGTCTAACCTTAACTCACAAACACCTACACATTCACCGAATCTACCCCTTTACCTAATATTCACTTTAACCTTAAGCATTAGATCTATACCCTTACCTAATGCTAACTTTATCCTTAAATCACAAACACCTACATGCACACATTGAATCTATCTGCTTACCTAATACTAGCTCTAACTTTGTCACAAACACCTAACACACACACACACACACACACACACACACATTGAAACTTTCCCCTTACCTAATATTAACTCTCAGCTTAACTCACAAATACCTGCACACACAGTAAATCTATCTACCTAATATTAACTCTAACCTTAACTCAACAACACCTGCAATCATGCTAAATCTATTCCCTTACCTAATACTAACTCTATCCTTAACACACAAACACCTGCACAAACACAAAATCTATCCCCTTACCTAAAAGTAACTCCACCCTTCAGTGACAAACACCTGCACATACACTGTGTCTATCCTCATAGGTATTATTAACTGTAAACTTAACTCACAAACACCCCTTCTTTAATTTTACTCTAACCATAACTGAAAAACACCCACACACACTTTGACTCTACCCCTTACCTAATATTACCTCTAACCTTAACTCACAAATACCTGCACAAACAATGCATCTTTCCTTACCCATTACCAACTCTAACCTTAACTCACAAACACCTGCATACACACACACACACACACACACACACACACACACACACAC
Organism: Protopterus annectens; assembly: GCF_019279795.1. NCBI lineage: Eukaryota > Metazoa > Chordata > Ceratodontiformes > Protopteridae > Protopterus > Protopterus annectens. Next base: position 536,842,592 of record NC_056727.1, on the reverse strand, counting down.
ACACACACACACACACACACACACACACACACACACACACACACACACACACACACACACACACACACACACACACACACACACTGAATCTTTCCCCTTACCCAATACCAATTCTAACCTTAACTCAGAAACACCTGCACACACACACTCACTGAATGTGTCCCTTTACCTAATAGTAACTCTAACCTTAACTCGCAAACATCTACACATACAATGAATATATCCCCTTATGTAATATTAACTTTAACCTTAAGCATTAGATCTATCCCCGTACCTAAGATTAACTTTAACATTAATTCATAAACACCTAGAGACAAACACTGAATCTATCTGCACACACTGAATCTATCCCCTTACCTAATATTAACTCTCATCTTAACTCTCAAACAACTACTCACACACTGAATCTATCCCCTTACCTAATATTACATCTAACCTTAACTCACTAACTCCTTCACATGCACTAAATCTATCCTCTTACCTAAAACTAACTATATCTTTATTTGTCAAACACTTGCACATACACTAAAAATATCCCTTACCTAATTCGAACTCTAACCTTAACTCAGATGAACCTACAAATACACTGAATCTAACCCCTTACCTAATATTAAGTTTAAACTTAACTCACAAAGACCTGCACACAAAATGAATCTATTCCCTTAGGTAATATTAACTTTATTCTTAACTCACAAACAACTACACACACACTGAATCTATCCACTTCCTAATACTAGGTATAACCTTAACTCACAAACACCTGCACACATTGAATCTATCTCCTTACCTAATACTAACTGTATCCTTAACTCACAAACAACTACACACACACTGAATCTATCCACTTACCTAATATTAACTCTAACCTTAACTCACCATTACCTGCACACACAGTAAATCTTTTCCTTACCTAATACTATCTCTGTCATTAACACACAAACACCTGCACATACACAATCTATCCCGTCTAATTTTAAGTCTAACCTTAACTCACAAATACCTGCCCATACACTAAATATATCCCTTGCCTAATATTAACTGCAACCTTAACCCACTAACTCCTTTGGTCACACTAAATCTATCCCCATACTAATACTAACTTCAACCTTAACTCACAAGCACTTGCACACAAAAGGAATCCATCCCCTTACCTAATATTATCTCTAACTTTACCTCACAAACACCTGCATATGCAATAGGTCTACCCCTTATGTAATACTAACTGTAACCATAAGTCACAAACACCTACACAGACACTGAATCTATCCTCTTTCCTAATATTAACCCTAACCTAAATTCACAAAGAGCTGCACACACACAGTAAATCTATCGCCTTACCTAATATTAACCCTAAACGTAACTCACAAACACCTGCACACACACTGCATCTATCGCCTTACCTAATAGTACCTCCAACCTTAAGTCACAAATACCTGCGCGTGTGCACAAACACACACACACACACACACACACACACACACACACACACACACACACACACACACACACACACACATGCACACACAAGGAATCCATCCACTTACCTACTATTAACTCTAACCTTACCTCACAAACACCTGCACATGCATTGGGTCTACCCCTTATGTAATACTAACTGCAACCATAAGTCACAAATACCCACGCAGACACTGAATCTATCCTCTTACCTAATATTAACCCTAACCTAAACTCACAAACAACTACACACACACTAAATCTATCGTCTTACCTAATACAAACACTAACCTTAACTCACAAACACCTGCCCACACACTAAATATATCGCCTTACCTAATAGTAACTCTAACCTTAAGTCACAAACACCTGCACATACACTAAAATCTATCCCCTTACCCAATAGTAACTCCCCCCTTAAGTGACAAAGCTGCACATACACTATGTCTATCCTCTTACCTATTATTAACTGTAAACTTAACTCACAAACATCCCTTCTTTAATTTCAATCTAACCATAACTGAAAACAACCACTCACACATTGAATCAACCCCTTACCTAATATTAACTCTAACCTTAACTCATAAATACCTGCCCATACACAAATTCTATCCCTTACCTAATATTAACTGTAACCTTAACCCACTAACAACTACACACACACACTGAATCTATCCACTTACCTAATATTAACTCTAATCTTAACTCACCATTACCTGCACACACAGTAAATCTTTTCCTTACCTAATACTATCTCTGTCATTAACACACAAACACCTGCACATACACAATCTATCCCGTCTAATTTTAAGTCTAACCTTAACTCACAAATACCTGCCCATACACTAAATCTATCCCTTGCCTAATATTAACTGCAACCTTAACCCACTAACACCTTTGCTCACACTAAATCTATCCCCATACTAATACTAACTTCAACCTTAACTCACAAGCACTTGCAAACAAAAGGAATCCATCCCCTTGCCTAATATTATCTCTAACTTTACCTCACAAACACCTGCATATGCAATAGGTCTACCCCTTATGTAATACTAACTGTAACCATAAGTCACAAACACCTACACAGACACTGAATCTATCCTCTTTCCTAATATTAACCCTAACCTAAATTCACAAAGAGCTGCACGCACACACACTAAATCTATCGCCTTACCTAATATTAACCCTAACCTTAACTCACAAACACCTGCACACACACTGCATCTATCGCCTTACCTAATAGTACCTCCAACCTTAAGTCACAAATACCTGCGCGTGTGCACAAACACACACACACACACACACACACACACACACACACACACACACACACACACACACACACACACACACACATGCACACACAAGGAATCCATCCACTTACCTACTATTAACTCTAACTTTACCTCACAAACACCTGCACATGCATTGGGTCTACCCCTTATGTAATACTAACTGCAACCATAAGTCACAAATACCCACGCAGACACTGAATCTATCCTCTTACCTAATATTAACCCTAACCTAAACTCACAAACAACTACACACACACTAAATCTATCGTCTTACCTAATACAAACACTAACCTTAACTCACAAACACCTGCCCACACACTAAATATATCGCCTTACCTAATAGTAACTCTAACCTTAAGTCACAAACACCTGCACATACACTAAAATCTATCCCCTTACCCAATAGTAACTCCCCCCTTAAGTGACAAACAGCTGCACATACACTATGTCTATCCTCTTACCTATTATTAACTGTAAACTTAACTCACAAACATCCCTTCTTTAATTTCAATCTAACCATAACTGAAAACAACCACTCACACATTGAATCAACCCCTTACCTAATATTAACTCTAACCTTAACTCACAAATACCTGCAAAAACACTAAATCTACCCCTTACCTAATTTTCACTCTAACCTTAACTCATAAATACCTGCCCATACACAAATTCTATCCCTTACCTAATATTAACTGTAACCTTAACCCACTAACTGCTACACACACACACTAAATCTATCCCCATTCTAATAGTAACTTCAACCTTAGCTCACAAGCACCTGCACACACAAATAATCCCTCCCCTTACCTAATATCAACCCTAACCTTAACTCACAAACACCTGGACACACATTAACTCCATAAACTTACCTAATAGTAACTCTAACCTTAAGTCACAAACACCTGCACATACATTACATTTATCCCTTACCTAATATTACCTCTAACCTTAACTCATAAACACCTGCACGCACACTAAATCTATCCCCTTACCTAATATTAACGTTAACCTTAACTAACAAACACCTGCACACACATTGAATCTATCCCCTTAGCTAATATTATCTCCGACCTTAACTCACAAACACTGAATTTATCCCTTACCTAATATTAACTCCAACTTTAACTTGCAAACACATGCACACTTACTGAATCTATCCCCTTAGATATTATTAACAATATTAATAACTTACAGACAACTGCACACACTGTATCTATCCCCTGACCTAATACTAAGTCTAACCTTAACTCACGAACACCTACACATACACCAAATCTACCCCTTTACCTAATATTCACTTTAACCTTAAGCATTAGCTCTATCCCCTTACCTAATGCTAACTTTATCCTTAAATCACAAACACCTACACACAAACATTGAATCTATCTGCTTACCTAATACAAACTCTAACCTTAAGTCACAAACACCTGCACATACACACACACACACACACACACACACACACACACACACACACACACACACACACACACACTGAAACTATCCCCTTACCTAATATTAACTCTAACCTTACCTCACAAACACCTGCAAAAACACTAAATCTATCCCTTACCTAATTTTCACTCTAACCTTAACTCATAAATACCTGCCCATACACAAATTCTATCCCTTACCTAATATTAACAGTAACCTTAACCCACTAACTGCTACACACACACACTAAATCTATCCCCATTCTAATACTAACTTCAACCTTAGCTCACAAGCACCTGCACACACAAATAATCCCTCCCCTTACCTAATATCAACCCTAACCTTAACTCACAAACACCTGGACACACATTAAATCCAAAAACTTACCTAATAGTAACTCTAACCTTGAGTCACAAACACCTGCACATACATTACATTTATCCCTTACCTAATATTACCTCTAACCTTAACTCATAAACACCTGCACGCACACTAAATCTATCCCCTTACCTAATATTAACCTTAACCTTAACTAACAAACACCTGCACACGTATTGAATCTATCCCCTTAGCTAATATTATCTCCGACCTTAACTCACAAACACTGGCACACACACACTGAATTTATCCCCTTACCTAATATTAACTCCAACTTTAACTTGCAAACACCTGCACACATACTGAATCTATCCCCTTAGATATTATTAACAATATTAATAACTTACAGACAACTGCACACACACACTGTATCTATCCCCTAACCTAATACTAAGTCTAATCTTAACTCACAAACACCTACACATACACCGAATCTACCCCTTTACCTAATATTCACTTTAACCTTAAGCATTAGCTCTATCCCCTTACCTAATGCTAACTTTATCCTTAAATCACAAACACCTACACACAAACATTGAATCTATCTGCTTACCTAATACAAACTCTAACCTTAAGTCACAAACACCTGCACATACACACACACACACACACACACACACACACACACACACACACACACACACACACACACACACACACACACACACACACACACACACACACACACACACACACACACACACACACACACACACACACACACACACACACACACACTGAAACTATCCCCTTACCTAATACTAACTCTAACCTTAACTCACAAACAGCTGCACACACACACTGAATCTTTCCCCTTACCTAATATTAACTCTCAGCTTAACTCACAAATACCTGCACATACAGTGAATCTATCTACCTAATATTAACTCTAGCCTTAACTCACCAACACCTGCACACATGCTAAATCTATTCCCTTACCTAATACTAACTCTATCCTTAACACAAAAACACCTGCATAAACACTAAATCTATCCCCTTACCTAATAGTAACTCCATCCTTAAGTGACAAACACCTGCACATACACTATGTCTATCCTCATACGTATTATTAACTGTAAACTTAACTCACAAACACCCCTTCATTAATTTTACTCTAACCATAACAGAAAAACACCCACACACACATTGAATCAACCCCTTACCTAATATTAACTCTAACCTTAACTCACAAACACCTGCACAAACAATGAATCTTACCCCTTACCCAATACCAACTCTAACCTTAACTCACAAACACCTGCACACACACACACACACACACACACACACACACACACACACACACACACACTGAATCTTTCCCCTTACCTAATACCAACTCTAACCTTAACTCACAAACACCTGCATACACACACACACACACACACACACACACACACACACACACACACACACACACACACACACACACATACACACACACTGAATCTTTCCCCTTACCTAATACCAATTCTAACCTTAACTCAGAAACACCTGCACACACACAATGAATGTGTCCCTTTACCTAATAGTAACTCTAACCTTAACCTTTCAAACATCTACACATACAATGAATATATCCCCTTATGTAATATTAACTTTAACCTTAAGCATTAGATCTATCCCCGTACCTAAGATTAACTTTAACTTTAATTCATAAACACCTAGAGACAAACACTGAATTTATCCGCTTACCTAATACTAACTCTAGCGTTAAGTCACAAACACCTGCAGACACACACTGAATCTATCCCCTTACCTAATATTAACTCTCACCTTAACTCTCAAACAAATACTTACACACTGAATTTATCCCCTTACCTAATTTTAGATCTAACCTTAACTCACTAACACCTTCACATGCACTAAATCTATCCTCTTACCTAAAACTAACTCTATCTTTATTTGTCAAACACTTGCACATACACTAACTCTATCCCTTACCTAATTCTAACTCTAACCTTAACTCAGATGAACCTTCAAATACACTGAATCTAACCCCTTACCTAATATTAAGTTTAAACTTAACTCACAAAGACCTGCACACAAAATGAATCCATTCCCTTAGGTAATATTAGCTCTAATCTTAACTCACAAACAGCTGCACATGCATTAGATCTATGTCCTTATCTAATATTAACTTTATTCGTAACTCACAAACAACTACACACACACTGAATCTATCCACTTCCTAATACTAGGTCTAACCTTAACTCACAAACACTTGCACACATTGAATCTATCTCCTTGCCTAATACTAACTTTATCCTTAACTCACAAACAACTACACACACACTAAATCTACCCCCTTACCTAATATTAACACTAACCATAACTCACAAACACCTACACACACATCGAATCTATCCCATTACCTAACATTTACAGTATCCCTAACTCACAAACACCTGTACATACACTAAATCTATCCCTTGCCTAATTGTAACTCTAACCCACAGAAGCACCTACATATATTTATTTATTTATTTTACATTTGTTCACCGGGCTAGTCTAACTAGATATATGTCCCATAAAAATTCACACAGCACAGTAGGGAGTTACAACAATAAAAGAGAAAAAAATGTTTTATCACGTCATATATAGAAGGTACAGAAGTCTCAGCAATAAGAATTCAGTTAGGGAGTCAGAAAAGAGAAAAGGAGAAAAGTATCAGTCAGGCTTGGAGCAGGGCAAAGCCATTGGGTATTAATGATGTTTTTCAATTGTTTCTTGAAAAGGTTGGTGGAAGTAAGGGATGTTATTTCAGTTGGAAGTTTGTTCCAAGTATTGCCAACTGCATTTGAGAATAGGCAGTCCCCAGATTTGTTAATGGATTTAGTGATGGCAACTTGTAGCTTTTTAGCAGATCTTAGGGTAGGGAGGTTTTTATAAGAATTAACTAGGCTACATAGTATGGGAGTATTTGTAGGATGATGTAAAATCTTGTGAATAAAAATGAGTTGCTGGTAAACTCGTTGGTTTTGTACTTCCAGCCATCCTAGAAGTTTAAGATAAACGCAGTGGTGAGTACGGAAAGGGGCGCCGGTGGCAAATTTGGCTATGTTGTTGTAGGCGGTTGCTAGTTTATTTAGGTTGCTTTTGGATAGATTCGTATAGATAGGGGAGGTGTAGAGTAGGGTGGAAATGAGGTAGGTTTGGGCAATAGAGATCTTTGCTGACTCTGTAAGAAATTGTCTGATTCTATAGAGGAATCCAAGTTTTCTGTTTACTGATTTAATAGTTGAATTAATGTGTGTGTCAAAGTTGAGATGGTTGTCTATTATTACACCGGGGAGTTTGGTGGTGGTTTCAGGGGCTATTTCTGTGCCATTGTTTGATTTCACTATGAAATTGATAGAGGGGGACTTCTGTGTGGAAGTAAATAGTAGTAATTTAGGTTTTTTTGGGTTCAGTAGGAGACATCTTTGATGGAACCAGTTTTCAACTAAAGTAAAGACTGTTTGTGTGTTAGTATGTAATTTTGCAGGGGAGGATGCGGCACATATCAGAGTCGAATCATCTGCATATTGTATGCATGTAGTTTGGGGAAGGGAGGTTTTTAGATCATTAATGAAATTTGTGAAAAGGAGAGGTCCAAGATTGGATCCTTGAGGGACACCAAGGGTGATAGGAAGCTGAGAAGATAGATTGTTTTCCCACAGGACAGCTTGTTTTCTGTTTTCAAGGTAGGATTGGAACCATTTTACTAGTTGATGATCAAGGTAGAGTGATTCATGTATACGTATCTGTAGTTGGTGTTTAATCATATCAAAGGCCTTTGAGAGGTCTAAGAAGAGTGCAGAAGATAGAAGGTTAGTATTCCTGTTTTTATTAATGCAGTCTGTAAAGGATAGAAGAGCTGTTGTAGTACTATGGTGTGGCCTGAAACTGTGTTGGCAGTCAGCTAGTAGGTTGCTTTGTAGGAGGTATTGAAGTAATTGCTGGTGGATACATCTCTCCATAATTTTTGCAAGGGGAGAGAGAAGGGCTATTGGGCGGAAGTTTGATAATTCATTTGAGGTACCTCCCTTATGCAGAGGGATGATATAGGAGACTTTCCAGATGGATGGGATATAAGATTCAGAGATAGTTCTGTTTATTAGGATAGAAATAGGGTAGGCAAGTACACCAGCTGCAATTTGCAGGTATTCAGCTGGGAGAAGGTCAGCTGATGGTGTACATAGTTTAAGTTTAAGAAGCAAGAAGTGTATTAAAGATGTTGGAACAGGTTGAAGGTTAAAAGATTGGGGCAATTTGGTTAGTGAGGGAAAATTAGTGGTGGTAATAGGTGGTAAGGTAGTTGCTAGTGGCTGGACTGTTTCAGAGAATAATTTGTTAAAGATGTTGGCAATTTGGTTGGGAGAGGTTTGGCTTAGGTTAGAGGGAGTAGGTGTTTTGGACTGTCCTGGGTGAAGTAATTTGTTGATACCTGACCAGAACTTTTGAGGATTGTTTTGTTGGTTCTGTTGGATTTTGAGGTAGTATTTTTTTTTGTCAAGGATTATGGATTTTTTAGTGGTATTACGAATTTGTCTAAAATGTAGGTGATCAATTGGGTATTTAGTTTTTCTCCATTTGGACCAGAGTTTGTTTCTTAATCGAATGTTTAGCCTTGTGTCCTTAGACAGCCAGGGGGCTAGTTTATTTTTTGTTCTAACAGTACAAGTGGGAGCATGGTGCTCAAGGATCTGCAAAAATGTTTTGTTAAAGTATGAAATGGCTTCGTCAAGAGGTAGGTATTTTAGGGGAGACCAATTGCAAGCTTTGAACTCAGCTTGAAAATTACTTGGGTTGAGATATTTTTTGTTTCTGGTAGTTCTAAAAGCTATTAGATTATGAATGTGAATCTTTTGCCTAGAGATGTAAGTAAGAGAATGGTCACTAATATTGTCGGGGAGTATACCTGTTTGATAAGTATGGGGGTCATTATTTACTAGTATCCAATCTAAGGTAGTTTGTTTCTTGCTAGGCTTGTGGGTTCTGGTAGGGAAGGTAATGGTTTGGTGGAAGCCAAAGAGGTTTATATGCGTAGTTGGAGTTGCAGAGGTACAGCTATTCCAATCAATATTAAAGTCACCAAGGAGTATGGTTTCTTGTGGTAGGGACATGGAAAGCCAGCTTAGTGTATTTTCAAGAGTACTGATATTGTTCCCGGGGGGATGTAAGAGCAGATAATGTATATTGATTTCTTAGCATTAATTTGGAGCTTCGAGGTTAAAATATCAGCGTAGTTAGGTGGTGGAGGTTGTAAATCTAATGATGTGACCTTCAGTTCAGATTTGAGCAGTATTGGTACTCCACCTCCCTTTTTATTTAGACGGTCTAGTCTGAGAATGTTATAGCCTGGAGGGACAATGTCATTGTCTTTAGTTGTAGGTTTAAGCCATGTTTCAGTAAGGCATAAGATGTCAAAGGAATAGATGTCTAATAGGGCATGTAGCTGGGTAATTTTGTTATTAACACTTCTTATATTGAGGTGACCTATAAGTAGAGAGTTTAGGCTTTTTGGGACATTTTGGGGAGTGGCAGAAGGGGCTGAAAGAGTATTTAGGGTGGTGAAGTTAGGACCAGGGTTTGGGTGGATATCATCGTGTTGTAGTAAGCAGTTTTGAGGGTTACATATTAGTTTGAACATTTTACAGAGAGAAAGGTGTCCTTTTTTCATTTAGAGATATTTAATATGGGTTAGTCTATGAAAGTGCGGTAGAATGAAGGATGAATAGGATGTTATGTTACAGTGTGTTAGGGAGCTGATAGGAGAGAGAGGGCTTGTTTGTCTTGGGAGGTGAAGAAATGTAGCAAAAGCTGGGGATTCATAGGAAGTTAGGCGATGAGATATAAGTAATGAGGTGAGCCCAATGGATAAGGAAAGAATGTTAAGGTGAATAGGCCTACAATGGTTATACATAGTTAGAGTTGTAGGGTGGTGGAGATTAGGCTAATCGGAAGAAAAAACTGAAGACTACTTGTGATGTGTGAAGGGTTTGAGGGACAAAGTGGTTGTGGAAAGGTAAGGCTAACCAAAAAGGAGACAAAGTTTGTTAATTGATATACAGTTGTGAAGAGAGGTAATTGGTAGATTAGGGTTGAGGGTGTGGCTACGGAAGTATAAGGTCAGGTGCACTGTGGTGGGTGGAATTTGGGGGTAGGGTAGGGGAGCGGAGTGAACCCACAGGGCGAACGGAGTGGGTAGAAACAAGAAAAGTGGCATAGAGAAAAAACAGTCAGTGAAATGCTTAATTCTAGAGGGAGAGATTAGTTTACTGGTCTGGATAGAGTCAAGAGATGCTATAGTGGAGGCAGTAAGAGACAAAACAGTTTACTATGGGAAATTATAGTAGAAATGAGAGGGGAAAGGTCTGGGCAGAGGGATTAGACTTATGGAGGTGGTAGGAAATTATATGCTTGAAAATCCTATATGTCTGGAAAGAAAAACACTGTATATAGGAGGAATGCTTTAACTGGGATAGGGGAGACACAGAATTGCAGGCAATACAATAGAAATTGTATATAGAGAGAGGCGACAGAGGGCAGAGAGGGGGATATGGCTGCTGGCTAACCTAGGTTTGGAAGTGTACCTTAGTCTGCTAGAAAGTAGTAGTTACAATAAACGCATAGTAGCCAGGTTTGTAGGAAAAATTACATACTTTCTGACTTCCTTTCTTGGAAAGGTACAGAGATATGAGGTAGTTAGATGAGGCAGTAGGAGATTATTACTGGGTTCCTTTACATCAAGCAGTGTTATTAGCTTCCTAGTTCAGGATATGCAAGGTTGAGGAGCTTGGAACTTTGGGATAGAGAGAAAGAGCTGCAGTGAAAAGAAAAATCATTCTTTAGAAAAACTCACAAATGAAAAGAGTGTTAGGCATAAGCCAAAATACTATCATTGTACACACCTCAATGGAGAAAATACAGATATAATATTCTAGCAGGCAGGGGAGCTGTTGGATCTAGTAACAAGGTCCATAAAATTAATGCAAGAATCCTAGAAAGACACTAGAAAAAATACTGTGCTTTGGGTTGTTGTAAACAGCAAATAAAGTAAAACAGTTTTTGCCTACTAGCAATTGAACAGATGATATCCACAAGTTAATGTAGTAAAACAGTAGTAAGGCTAGTCTCAGTATAATCAGGAAAAAAAAATAATTGCTGCAGTCAGGTAACTGGCCAGTACATAATAGCATACAGAAAACAAACAGAAATCATGCAGGCTTAAAATAAAACATATACACTGACTATATCCCCTTACCTAATATTAAGTTTAAACTTAATTCACAAAGACGTGCACACACAGTGAATCTCTTCCCTTAGTTAATATTAACTCTAATCTTAACCCACAAACACCTGCACATGCATTATACCTCCTTACCTAATACTTTATCCTTAACTCACAAACAACTACACACACACATAATCTATCCACTTACCTAATACTAATTCTAATCTTAAGTCACAAACACTTGCACACACAGTAAATCTATCCCCTTACCTAATATTTACTCTAACCTTAACTGAAAAACATCTGCACACACACTGAATCTACCCCATTACCTAATATTTAATGTAACGGTAACTCACAAACACCTGCCACACACTAAATCTATCCCCCTTCCGAATACTAACTCTAACCTTAACTCACAAACACCTGCACACACAATGATTCTATCAGCTTAGCTAATATAAACTCTAACCTTAACTCACAAACACCTGCACAGACATTAAATCTATCCCCTTACCTAAGATTAACTCTAACCTTTACTCACAAACACCTGCACACACACTAAATCTACCCCCTTACCTAATACTAACTCTAACCATAACTCACAAATGGCTGCAAACACACAGAATCTATCCTCTTACCTAATAACAAGTCTAACCTTAACTCAGAAACACCTGCACACACACTAAATGTATCCCCTTACCTAATACGAACTCAAAACATAACTCACAAACACCTGAACACATACTGACTTTATCTCCTTACCCAATACTAACTCTAACTTTAACTCACAAACTCCTACACACACACTGAATATTTACTCTCACCTAATACTAACTCTAACCTTAACTCACAAACACCTACACATACACTGAATCTATCCCCTTATCTAATATTCACCTTAACCTTAAGCATTAGATATAGCCCCTTACCTAATGCTAACTTTAACCTTAACTCACAAACATATATATACACACAATGAATCTATCCACTTACCTAATACTAACTCTAATCTTAAGTCACAAACACCTGTACACAGACACACTGAAACTATCCCCTTACGTAATATTAACTCTAACCTTAACTCACCAACACCCGCACACACGCTAAATCTATTCCCTTATCTAATACTAACTTTATCCCTAACACACAAACACCTGCACATACAGTAAATCTATCCCATGCCTAATTGTAACTCTAACCTTTACTCACAAATACCTGCACATCCACTAAATCAATCCCTTACCTAGTATTAACTCTAACCTTAACCCATTAACTCCTACACACACACACACTAAATCTATCCCCTTACTAATACCAAATTCAACCTTAACTCACAAGAACCTGCACATGCAAACAATCCATCCCCTTACCTAATATCTCTAACCTTAACTCATAAACACCTGCGCATTTAACCACTTATCTAATATTATCTCTAACCTTAACTGACAAACTCCTGCCAATAAATCTATCCTCTTACCTAATATCAACTCCAACCTTAACTCACAAACACCTGCACACACAATGAATCTATCTCCTTACCTAATATTAACTTTAACCTTAACTAACAAACACCAGCACACACACTGAATCTATCCCCTTATCTATTATTAACTATAATCTTAACTTACAGACACCTGCACACACACTGCATCTGTTCCCTGACGTAAAACTAACTCTAACTTTAACTTACAAACACCTGCATACACACAATGAATCTTTCCCCTTACCTAATACTAACTTTAACCTTAACTCAGAAATGCCTGCACACACACTGAATGTATCCCCTAAAGTAATATTAACTCAAACCTTATCTCACAAACAGCGGCACACTCACTGCATCTATCCCCTAACCCAATACCACCTCTAATCTTAACTCACAAACACCTGCACACACACACTGAATCTAGCCCATTACCTAATATTAACTCTAACCTTAACTCACAAACGCCTACACACACTAAATCTATCCCCTTACCTAATACCAAGTCTAACCTTAACTTAGAAACACCTGCACACAAACTAAATATATCCCCTTACCTAATACTAACTCGAACCTTAAGTGACAAACACCGGTACACGCACTGAATCTATCCCCTTACCTAACATTAACTCTAACTTTAACTGACAAGCACCTGCACACACAAGGAATCCATCCCCTTACCTACTATTAACTCTAACCTTACCTCACAAGCACCTGCACATGTATTAGGTCTACCCCTTATGTAATACTAACTGCAACCATAAGTCACAAATACCCACGCAGACACTGAATCTATCCTCTTACCTAATATTAACCCTAACCTAAACTCACAAACAGCTGCACACACACTAAATATATCGCCTTACCTAATAGTAACTCTAACCTTAAGTCACAAACACCTGCACATACACTAAAATATATCCCCTAACCTAATAGTAACTCCCCCCTTAAGTGACAAACAGCTGCACATACACTATGTCTATACTCTTACCTATTATTAACTGTAAACTTAACTCACAAACACCCCTTCTTTAATTTCACTCTAACCATAACTGAAAACACCCACACACACATTGAATCAACCCCTTACCTAATATTAACTCTAACCTTAACTCACAAATACCTGCAAAAACACTAAATCTACCCCTTACCTAATTTTCACTCTAACCTTAACTCATAAATACCTGCCCATACACTAAATCTATCCCTTACCTAATATTAACTGTAACCTTAACCCACTAACTCCTACACACACACACTAAATCTATCCCCATTCTAATACTAACTTCAACCTTAGCTCACAAGCACCTGCACACACAAATAATCCCTCCCCTTACCTAATATCAACCCTAACCTTAACTCACAAACACCTGCACATGCATTGAATCTATCCCCTTAGCTAATATTATCCCCAACCTTAATTCACAAACACCGGCACACACACTGAATTTATCCCCTTACCTAATATTAACTCTAACCTTAACTCACAAACACCTGCATACACACACACACACACACACACACACACACACACACACACACACACACACACACACACACACACACTGAATCTTTCCCCTTACCCAATACCAATTCTAACCTTAACTCAGAAACACCTGCACACACACTGAATGTGTCCCTTTACCTAACAGTAACTCTAACCTTAACTCGCAAACATCTACACATACAATGAATATATCCCCTTATCTAATATTAACTTTAACCTTAAGCATTAGATCTATCCCCGTACCTAAGATTAACTTTAACATTAATTCATAAACACCTAGAGACAAACACTGAATCTATCCGCTTACCTAATACTAACTCTAGCGTTAAGTCACAAACACCTGCAGACACACACTGAATCTATCCTACCAAATATTAACTCTCACCTTAACTCTCAAACAAATACTTACACACTGAATCTATCCCCTTACCTAATATTAGATCTAACCTTAACTCACTAACACCTTCACATGCACTAAATCTATCCTCTTACCTAAAACTAACTCTATATTTATTAGTCAAACACTTGCACATACACTAAATCTATCCCTTACCTAATTCTAACTCTAACCTTAACTCAGATGAACCTTCAAATACACTAAATCTATCCCCTTACCTAATATTAAGTTTAAACATAACTCACAAAAACCTGCACACAAAATGAATCTATTCCCTTAGATAATATTAGCTCTAATCTTAACTCACAAACACCTGCACATGCATTAGATCTATGTCCTTATCTAATATTAACTTTATCCTTAACTCACAAACAACCACACACACACTGAATCTATTCACTTCCTAATACTGGGTATAACCTTAACTCACAAACACCTGCACACATTGAATCTATCTCCTTGCCTAATACTAACTTTATCCTTAACTCACAAACAACTACACACACACACTGAATCTATCCACTTACCTAACATTAAATCTAACCTTAACTCACCAATACCTGCACACACAGTAAATTGTTTTCTTTACCTAATACTGTCTCTAACATTAACACACAAACACTTGCACATACACAATCTATCCCCTGCCTAATTTTAAGTCTAACCTTAACTCACATATACCTGCCCATACACTAAATATATCCCTTGCCTAATATTAACTGTAACCTTAACCCACTAACTCCTTTGCTCACATTAAATCTATCCCCATACTAATACTAACTTCAACCTTAACTCACAAGCACTTGCACACAAAAGGAATCCATCCCCTTACCTAATAATAACTCTAACCTTACCTCACAAACACCTGCACATGCATTAGGTCTACCCCTTATGTAATACTAATCTTAAGTCACAAACACCTACACACACTAAATCTATCCCCTTACCTAATACCAAGTTTAACCTTAACTCAGAAACACCTGCACACACACTAAATCTATCCCCTTACCTAATAGTAACTCTAACCATAACTCACAAATGGCTACAAACACACTGAATCTATCCCCTTACCTAATAACAAGTCTAAACTTGACTCAGAAACACCTGTACACACACACTAAATGTATCCCCTTACCTAATACTAACTTGAACCTGAAGTGACAAACACCAGTACACACACTATATTTATCCCCTTACATAATATTAACTGTAACCTTAACTCAAAAACACCTGCACACACACTAAATCTATCCCCTTCTTTAATTTTACTCTAACCATAACTCACAAACACCGGCACACACACTGAATCTATCCCCTTACCTAATACCAACTCTAAACATAACTGTTAAACACCTGCATACACACGGAATTTATCCCCTTACCTAATACCAACACAAAATGTAACTCACAAACACCTGAAAAGACACTGACTCTATCTCCTTACCTAATACTAACTCTAACTTTAACTCACAAGCTCCTACACACACACTGAATCTGTTCCGTCACCTAATACTAACTCTAACCTTAACTCACAAACTCCTACTCTTACACTAAATCTATCCCCTTACCTAATATTCAGTTTAACCTTAAGCATTAGATCTATCCCCTTACCTAATGCTAACTTTAACCTTAACTCACAAAAACCTACACTCACACAATGAATCTGTCCGCTTCGCTAATACTAACTCTAACCTTAAGTCTCAAACACTTGCACACAGACACACAAAAACACTGAAACCATCCCCTTACCTAATACTAACTCTAACCTTAACTCACAAACAGCTGCACACACACACACTGAATCTTTCCCCTTACCTAATATTAACTATCAGCTTAACTCTCAAATACTTGCATACAAAGTGACTCTATCCCCTTACCTAATATTAACTATAACCTTAACTCACCAACACCTGCACACATGCTAAAACTATTCTCTTACCTAATAATAACTCTGTCCGTAACACACAAACACCTGCACATACACTAAATCTTTCCCTTACCTAACATTAACTCTAACCTTAACCCACTAACTCCTACACATAGACACTAAATCTATCCCTTACTAATAACAACTTCAGTCTTAGCTCACAAGAACCTGCACAGACAAGGAATCCATCCACTTACCTAATATTATCTCTAACCTTAATTCACAAACACCTCCACATGCATTACATCTAACCCCTTACCTAATATTACCTCTAACCTTAACTCACAACCACCTGCACACACTGAATCTATCACCTTACCTAATATTAACTTTAACCTTAACTCACAAACACCTGCACGCACACTAAATCTAATCCCTTACCTATTATTGACTCTAACCTTAACTAATAAACACCTGCACACAGATTGAATCTATCCCATTACCTAATATTAACTCCAACCTTAACTTACAAACACAAGCACACACACACTGAATCCATCCCCTTATCTATTATTAATTATAATCTTAACTTACAGGCACCTGCACACACACTGCATTTGTTCTCTGACCTAACACTAACTCTAACCTTAACTCATAAATGCCTGCACACACACTGAATGTATCCCCTAAACTAGTATAAACTCAAACCTTATCTCACAAACAATGGCACACACACTGCTTATCCCCTAACCCAATACCAATTCTAACCTTAACTCACAAACACCTCCTCACACACTGAATCTATCCCCTTACCTAATATTAACTCTTAACTTTAACTCACAAACACCTGCACACACACAATGAATCTTTTGCGCTACCCAATACCAACTCTAACCTGAACTCACAAACACCTGCACTCACATTGTATCTATCCCCTTACCTAATATTAACTCCAGCCTTAACTCACCAACATCTGCACACACGCTAAATATATTCCCTTACCGAATACTCTTTCCATAACACACAAACACCTGCACATACACTAAATCTATCCCTTACCTAATATTAACTCTAACCTTAACCCACTAACTCCTACACACACACACACACACACACACTAAATCTATCCCTTTACTAATACTGACTTCAACTTTAACTCACAAGCACCTGCACAAACAAGGAATCCATCCCCTTACCTAATATTAACTCTAACCTTAACTCACAAACACCTCCACATGCATTAGATCTAACCCCTTACCTAATGTTAACTCTAACCTTAACTCACAAACACCTGCACACATATTAAATCTATCCCCTTACATAATATTAACTCTAACCTTAACTAACAAACACCTGCACACATATTTAATCTAGCTCCTTACTTAGTATCAAGTCTAACTTTAACTCACAAACACAGGCACACACAATGAATTGATTCCCTTACCTAATATTAACTCCAACCTCAAATTACAAACACAAGTACACATGCTGAATCTACCCCCTTATCTATTATTAACTATAAGCTTAACTTATAGACACCTGCACACACACACACACACACACACACACACACACTCTGCACCCATCCCCTGACCTAACACTAACTCTAACCTTAACTCAGAAATGCTGTACACACACTGAATGTATCCCCTAAGCTATATTAACTCAAACCTTATCTCACAAACAGTGGCACACACACTGCATCTATCCCCTAACCCAATACCAACTCTAACCTTAACTCACAAACACCTGCGCACACACTAAATCTATCCGCTTCTTTAATTTTACTCTAACCATAACTCACAAACACCGGCACACACACTGAATCTATCCCCTTACCTAATACCAACTCTAAACATAACTGTTAAACACCTGCATACACACGGAATTTATCCCCTTACCTAATACCAACACAAAATGTAACTCACAAACACCTGAAAAGACACTGACTCTATCTCCTTACCTAATACTAACTCTAACTTTAACTCACAAGCTCCTACACACACACTGAATCTGTTCCGTCCCCTAATACTAACTCTAACCTTAACTCACAAACTCCTACTCTTACACTAAATCTATCCCCTTACCTAATATTCAGTTTAACCTTAAGCATTAGATCTATCCCCTTACCTAATGCTAACTTTAACCTTAACTCACAAAAACCTACACTCACACAATGAATCTGTCCGCTTCGCTAATACTAACTCTAACCTTAAGTCTCAAACACTTGCACACAGACACACAAAAACACTGAAACCATCTCCTTACCTAATACTAACTCTAACCTTAACTCACAAACAGCTGCACACACACACACTGAATCTTTCCCCTTACCTAATATTAACTATCAGCTTAACTCTCAAATACTTGCATACAAAGTGACTCTATCCCCTTACCTAATATTAACTATAACCTTAACTCACCAACACCTGCACACATGCTAAAACTATTCTCTTACCTAATAATAACTCTGTCCGTAACACACAAACACCTGCACATACACTAAATCTTTCCCTTACCTAACATTAACTCTAACCTTAACCCACTAACTCCTACACATAGACACTAAATCTATCCCCTTACTAATAACAACTTCAGTCTTAGCTCACAAGAACCTGCACAGACAAGGAATCCATCCACTTACCTAATATTATCTCTAACCTTAATTCACAAACACCTCCACATGCATTACATCTAACCCCTTACCTAATATTACCTCTAACCTTAACTCACAACCACCTGCACACACTGAATCTATCACCTTACCTAATATTAACTTTAACCTTAACTCACAAACACCTGCACGCACACTAAATCTAATCCCTTACCTATTATTGACTCTAACCTTAACTAATAAACACCTGCACACAGATTGAATCTATCCCATTACCTAATATTAACTCCAACCTTAACTTACAAACACAAGCACACACACACTGAATCCATCCTTATCTATTATTAATTATAATCTTAACTTACAGGCACCTGCACACACACTGCATTTGTTCTCTGACCTAACACTAACTCTAACCTTAACTCATAAACACCTGCATACACACAATGAGTCTTTCACCTTACCTAATACAAACTTTAACCTTAACTCATAAATGCCTGCACACACACTGAATGTATCCCCTAAACTAGTATAAACTCAAACCTTATCTCACAAACAATGGCACACACACTGCTTATTCCCTAACCCAATACCAATTCTAACCTTAACTCACAAACACCTCCTCACACACTGAATCTATCCCCTTACCTAATATTAACTCTTAACTTTAACTCACAAACACCTGCACACACACAATGAATCTTTTGCGCTACCCAATACCAACTCTAACCTGAACTCACAAACACCTGCACTCACATTGTATCTATCCTTACCTAATATTAACTCCAGCCTTAACTCACCAACATCTGCACACACGCTAAATATATTCCCTTACCGAATACTCTTTCCATAACACACAAACACCTGCACATACACTAAATCTATCCCTTACCTAATATTAACTCTAACCTTAACCCACTAACTCCTACACACACACACACACACACACACTAAATCTATCCCTTTACTAATACTGACTTCAACTTTAACTCACAAGCACCTGCACAAACAAGGAATCCATCCCCTTACCTAATATTAACTCTAACCTTAACTCACAAACACCTCCACATGCATTAGATCTAACCCCTTACCTAATGTTAACTCTAACCTTAACTCACAAACACCTGCACACATATTAAATCTATCCCCTTACATAATATTAACTCTAACCTTAACTAACAAACACCTGCACACATATTTAATCTAGCTCCTTACTTAGTATCAAGTCTAACTTTAACTCACAAACACAGGCACACACAATGAATTGATTCCCTTACCTAATATTAACTCCAACCTCAAATTACAAACACAAGTACACATGCTGAATCTACCCCCTTATCTATTATTAACTATAAGCTTAACTTATAGACACCTGCACACACACACACACACACACACACACACACACACACTCTGCACCCATCCCCTGACCTAACACTAACTCTAACCTTAACTCAGAAATGCTGTACACACACTGAATGTATCCCCTAAGCTATATTAACTCAAACCTTATCTCACAAACAGTGGCACACACACTGCATCTATCCCCTAACCCAATACCAACTCTAACCTTAACTCACAAACACCTGCGCACACACTAAATCTATCCCCTTCTTTAATTTTACTCTAACCATAACTCACAAACACCGGCACACACACTGAATCTATCCCCTTACCTAATACCAACTCTAAACATAACTGTTAAACACCTGCATACACACGGAATTTATCCCCTTACCTAATACCAACACAAAATGTAACTCACAAACACCTGAAAAGACACTGACTCTATCTCCTTACCTAATACTAACTCTAACTTTAACTCACAAGCTCCTACACACACACTGAATCTGTTCCGTCCCCTAATACTAACTCTAACCTTAACTCACAAACTCCTACTCTTACACTAAATCTATCCCTTACCTAATATTCAGTTTAACCTTAAGCATTAGATCTATCCCCTTACCTAATGCTAACTTTAACCTTAACTCACAAAAACCTACACTCACACAATGAATCTGTCCGCTTCACTAATACTAACTCTAACCTTAAGTCTCAAACACTTGCACACAGACACACAAAAACACTGAAACCATCCCCTTACCTAATACTAACTCTAACCTTAACTCACAAACAGCTGCACACACACACACTGAATCTTTTCCCTTACCTAATATTAACTATCAGCTTAACTCTCAAATACTTGCATACAAAGTGACTCTATCCCCTTACCTAATATTAACTATAACCTTAACTCACCAACACCTGCACACATGCTAAAACTATTCTCTTACCTAATAATAACTCTGTCCTTAACACACAAACACCTGCACATACACTAAATCTTTCCCTTACCTAACATTAACTCTAACCTTAACCCACTAACTCCTACACATAGACACTAAATCTATCCCCTTACTAATAACAACTTCAGTCTTAGCTCACAAGAACCTGCACAGACAAGGAATCCATTCACTTACCTAATATTATCTCTAACCTTAATTCACAAACACCTCCACATGCATTACATCTAACCCCTTACCTAATATTACCTCTAACCTTAACTCACAACCACCTGCACACACTGAATCTATCACCTTACCTAATATTAACTTTAACCTTAACTCACAAACACCTGCACGCACACTAAATCTAATCCCTTACCTATTATTGACTCTAACCTTAACTAATAAACACCTGCACACAGATTGAATCTATCCCATTACCTAATATTAACTCCAACCTTAACTTACAAACACAAGCACACACACACTGAATCCATCCCCTTATCTATTATTAATTATAATCTTAACTTACAGGCACCTGCACACACACTGCATTTGTTCTCTGACCTAACACTAACTCTAACCTTAACTCATAAACACCTGCATACACACAATGAGTCTTTCACCTTACCTAATACAAACTTTAACCTTAACTCATAAATGCCTGCACACACACTGAATGTATCCCCTAAACTAGTATAAACTCAAACCTTATCTCACAAACAACGGCGCACACACTGCTTATCCCCTAACCCAATACCAATTCTAACCTTAACTCACAAACACCTCCTCACACACTGAATCTATCCCCTTACCTAATATTAACTCTTAACTTTAACTCACAAACACCTGCACACACACAATGAATCTTTTGCGCTACCCAATACCAACTCTAACCTGAACTCACAAACACCTGCACTCACATTGTATCTATCCCCTTACCTAATATTAACTCCAGCCTTAACTCACCAACATCTGCACACACGCTAAATATATTCCCTTACCGAATACTCTTTCCATAACACACAAACACCTGCACATACACTAAATCTATCCCTTACCTAATATTAACTCTAACCTTAACCCACTAACTCCTACACACACACACACACACACACACACACACACACACACTAAATCTATCCCTTTACTAATACTGACTTCAACTTTAACTCACAAGCACCTGCACAAACAAGGAATCCATCCCCTTACCTAATATTAACTCTAACCTTAACTCACAAACACCTCCACATGCATTAGATCTAACCCCTTACCTAATGTTAACTCTAACCTTAACTCACAAACACCTGCACACATATTAAATCTATCCCCTTACATAATATTAACTCTAACCTTAACTAACAAACACCGGCACACACATTTAATCTAGCCCCTTACTTAGTATCAAGTCTAACTTTAACTCACAAACACAGGCACACACACTGAATTGATTCCCTTACCTAATATTAACTCCAACCTCAAATTACAAACACAAGCACACATGCTGAATCTACCCCCTTATCTATTATTAACTATAAGCTTAACTTATAGACACCTGCACACACACACACACACACACTGCACCCATCCCCTGACCTAACACTAACTCTAACCTTAACTCAGAAATGCTGTACACACACTGAATGTATCCCCTAAGCTATATTAACTCAAACCTTATCTCACAAACAGTGGCACACACACTGCATCTATCCCCTAACCCAATACCAACTGTAACCTTAACTCACAAACACCTGCACACACACTGAATCTATCCTCTTACCTAATATTAACTCTAACCTATCCCCTTACCCAATATTAACTCTAACCTTAAGTCAAAAACACCTGCAAACACACTAAAACTGGGAAAACTACTCATGTACCAACTCTTTTGCTCAACATTTTCTGGAATTCATAAATTCCAATACCTTGGATCAACTTATCCGCACCCCCACCAGGGGCAGCAATATCTTAGACCTGGTCATTACCAACATGGGCAACTCGTGTTCCACACCAGAGGTCAGTTCCTCGTTGGTCAGATCCGACCACAAGCTAATCACCCTAGACATCCACATCCCTCCCCCATTAAGGAAAATACTGTAAAGAATTTCTCCAAAGCCAACTTCACGCTTCTCAAGACAGAAGTGGCAAACTGCGCGACACCCATGCAGATGAACAATAGAGGTACGATTGCTGAATCCTACACAAATGCACTTTATAAGCACTTATACAAGTGCATGGATCGTGCTATACCTAGCAGAACCAAGATGCTATCCTCCAGAAAAGGAAGCCAATCTGGTGGTCCCCTGCATAAACAAAGTCTAAAACAGAAGAAAGAAACTGTTGCAAAAAAAGAGTAAAATCCCATGATTGGAGGAACTGCCTGGTCAACTTCAGTAAGAAGGTGAGATCCCTCATAAAATCCTCCAAAGCTAGTTATGAAAACAAAATCGCCACTGATTCTAAAGATAACCACAAAACATACTATAGCTATGTCAAGAATCTCAATGGCAACACTCAGATCTGGTCTAAGTTACAGCACAATGGCACTAAATATACATAACCAACTGATATTGCCAACATCCTAGCAGATAGGCTCAGTGCTAACTTTACCCCCCTCTCACCCCCTAAAGGGCCCACCTCTATACAAGAAGAATGCAAAGTTCCTGTAATCATGGCTGCACAGGTAAAACCACACTCTCCAAAGCCAAGAACACAGCATCCATAGGACCTGATAATATCCCGGGCTGCATTCTACATGTACTACAAAACGAACTGGCTCCCCACCTAAGCACCATGTTCAATCATAGCCTCACCTCAGGCTTTGTGCCCACTGAATGGCGCACAGCGATGGTTATCCCACTTCACAAAGAGGGAGCCACCATGGACCCCGGGTAACTACTGCCCCATTACCCTAACAAGCCTGGTCTGCAAGGCCATAGAACATATATACCATCATGGAACATATAAACAAAGACATTGGTAATCTCCAAACTCTGGACCCCAACCAGTTCAGGTTTGTAAAAGGCAGATCATGTCTCCTAAACCTGATAGACTTCTTTGATCTCACCAAGGTTTTTGACACTATCCCCCACCCTGGAATTATAGATAAACTCACTAAACTAGGTATAAATCCCTATGTCACAAGATGGGCTGCCAAATGGCTCACTGACAGAACCCACACTGTGAAAGTAGCAGACTCCAAATCCGACTTCAGACCAGTGACAAGTGGAGTACCACAGGGTTTAGTCCTGGGTCCTCTCCTGTTTGATATCTACTTTTCTGAAGTACAGGCTAACACAGAAGGTCTTTGGCTAATGAAGTTCGTAGATGACTGCAAACTAGGAGCCATAATCGAAACTCCTAATGATGTGAACATCCTACAAAAGGGCCTCACTGAGACAGATGCCAGGTGTCCAACCCATGGTCTCAAGCTCAATGCCAAAAACTGCATTGTCATCCCCTTTGGTAAAAACTCTGTACCCATG
This sequence comes from Protopterus annectens, assembly GCF_019279795.1. Taxonomy (NCBI): domain Eukaryota; kingdom Metazoa; phylum Chordata; order Ceratodontiformes; family Protopteridae; genus Protopterus; species Protopterus annectens. Next base: position 536,817,173 of record NC_056727.1, on the reverse strand, counting down.
AGCTACCACATAGGTGGTGGTCTACTTAACACCGAAAGTGCAATAAGAGACCTTGGGACACAGGTGGACAATAGTCTCTCCTTTGATAATCACATCACCATAGTAGTCAGGAAATTCTTCTACTTGGCACACCTCATCACAAAAGGTTTCTCATCCAGGAAAAAAAGAGGTCATTGTTCCCCTCCACTCGTCACTCATTAGACCCATTATAGAGTTCAAAGCCCCTTATGGTATGTACCTCACAAGACATCTACAACAACTGGAAAGGCATCAAAAATAACTCACAAAGAGGATTACTTAACTCACAAACAGCGGGACACACTGCATCTATCTCCTTACCTAATACCAACTCTAACCTTAGCTCACAAACACCTGCACACACACTGAATTTATCCCCTTACCTAATATTAACTTTAACCTTAACTCACAAACACCTGCAACCACATTGAATCTATCCCCTTACCTAGTATTAACCCTAACCTTAACTCACAAACACCTACACACATACTAAATCTATCCCTTTACCTAATACTAACTCAAACCTTAAGTGACAAACACCTGTACACACACTATATCTATCTGCTTACCTAATGTTAACTCTAACCTTAACTCACAAACACCCATGCACACACTAAAACTATCCCCTTATTTAATTTTACTCTAACCTTAACTGACAAACACCCACACACACACTAAATCTATCCCCTTACCTAATACTAACTCTAACCTTATCTCACAAACACCTGCACACACAAGGAATTCATCCCATTCCTTAATATTACTCTAACCTTAAGTCACAAACACCTGTAGTTACATTAGATCTATCCCCTTATGTAATACTAACTCTAACCTTAATTCACACACACACACACACACACACACACACACACACACACACACACACTGAATCTAACTCGTTACCTAATATTAACTCTAACCTTAACTTACAACCACCTGCGCACATACTGAATTTATCCCTTTGTCTATTATTAAGTTCAACCTTAATAAACGGAAACCACCAACTCCACAAAATAAAACAACTTAAAAAGAAAAAATGTGAAATAGGGACAAATGAATGGCTTTCATAATAGTTAAGCGCTTTCATTCTATTTAATGCAACGAACTTCCTCAGAACTGAAAAACAATCAGAAATGCACCATCTTAAATATACATTCATTAATCAATATTCCAATCAAATCTGTTAAATAAATGAGTTAATTAGAACATTTTTAAAGGTACATTCCCAACATTTATAAGTGTTAAAATAACTTCTAAAAATATTGATTAATAATAATACTTATCATTTAAAATGCATTTAACATTTAAAGTATCATTTAGCCCAGCAGCTTTTTCAGCATTTAAAAATACTTGCCATCGCAGCTCTTTAATTTCTAGGACATTATTAAACTCTGGCACATATGGTAACAAATCTATAGAGTCTAACACGTAAAAACAAATTTCTTAAAATTTGTACATTCTATAACATGCTTAGCTAAAGCATTATTAAGATCTTTATTTTTGATAGCTAAGCAATGCTTGTAAATCCTTTTATATAATGCCCTAATAGTCTTACCCACATAGAAATTGTGACATGTTATACAGGAAGCTAAGTAAACTATCCCATAACTTTTATAGCTGACTCTACCTTTACTAGTCACCAGTTTTGAATGTGAGCAATAAATATGTTTTCAGAAGAGTCATTGTATCTACATTGTCTACAGTTGTGACAAGGATATGTGCCTACTGGACCACTTACTGTCTTATGTGACCTATATTCTCCTGTCTCTAAAATAGATTTCACACTAGCTACTTTTTTGTAAATAAACGTAGGGTGATCACCTGAAACTCTAGCTAGATCTCTATTGCCCAGAATTACCTTCCAATTATTGAAAACAGCCTGTTTGATGTTATGAGAATCTATACAAATTGGGACAGGGAAAGCACAGTCCATTTTATTATCTGCTGGGTTGGCAATTTTTGGAGTGAACCTACTGGTTAAAATTGGTGGAAATTTCTCCATACTGACTAAAATAATTTTTTCAAAAATAGCTTTTAGCGTCTCATATGAATAACTTCTCTGAACAAACATAGCAATTAATGTGTTTGTTTCAGAAATAAAGATGTCATGTTCTGAAATAAGTCTGCTGAGATGAACAATCTGTCCTCGAACTAGACTGAGTTTCATGAAGAGTGGATGTCCACTATGAAAGTGGAGAAAATTATTGATATAGGTATCCTTCCTATACACCGTACTGGTAAATCTCCTTTCTTCAGTCTTCATAACGATGTCAACATCCAAAAAATGGACATTAGTACCCATAATGCTGAGTACAAATTTCAAACCATATACATGGTCGTTATTATCATCCAAAAAGTTATATAACTCATCAGCAGACCCATTCTAAATAAAAAACAAGTCATCTATGTACCTTCTATACATAGAGACATGTTTAAAGCCATCCAATTTTGTTAAATGGGACACTTCCCACCAACTTAACACCAAATTGGCAAATGCAGGTGCCACCTTTGCACCCATAGCTACCTCACAAGTTTGGTGGTATATCTTCCCATCAAACAAGAAAAAATAGTTTTTTAATACCAATTCTAAAAATAAACAAATGGACTGAACCATAACCTCTCCAAATGTAGTATGTCTAGTTAAGAAATTCTTAACAAATTCTATACCCACGGTCTGATCTATTGATGTATATAAAGATACTACATCTATGGTAACTACCACAAACCACTATTCAGTGCAAAACCAAGAAATAAAAAACACAGTGGCAAGGAAGCACTAAGAGCTGAGCAAAATATTTAATGGATTAAGCGCTTTCGTCAGTCCTTTCACAATGACTTCTTCAGAATAACACATCAAAGTAAAAAGCACAATATAAAGCCTCACCTACAAGTAATTACACATCTAATTAACCAATTAATCTATGAACCCGACTATTAACATTTAAAGTGACAAGTGCATTTTCCTATCTAAGCAGTGAAGTGCAATACTAAAGTGCATACAAAATTGCATATATAAAATGTACTACCATACTAAAAACATCATAACAAATAATTTTGTTTTTTTAAACAAGACCAAGAATTCAGATTTTAGTTTCAAATAACTGGCCAGGGATTCTGTTCCGAAAGAGGAGGGAGGGGATGGGATCCCAAAAGAGTGGTTATTACCAAAAGGTGCGGACACTGTTCCCAGTGTGAATACATACTCGAAGGTGACAGTGTAATTATACCACAATATGGGACAGTTTGGTCTGGGCACAAAAGTAATTGTGGTACAAAGAATGTGGTATACATCACACTGTGCCAACTGTGTGAAAGGTATTATATTGGGAAAACCAAAAACACCTTCAGAACACGGATATACCAACATGCATATGACATAAGTAAAGGCAATAATAACAACGCATTAACTAAACATCTTAGTAAATTCCCCATGCATAATTTTAAATTCTTTGTTTTGGAACATGTGAAAATAAATGAAAGAAGGGGACCTAGTGATATATTCCTAGCATATAAAGAATTAATGTGGCAACTGAGGGTGAATGCCACAAATCCCCTGGGCTAAATGAGGTTGTATCCCTGGCCAGTTATTTGAAACTAAAATCTGAATTTCACCTATAATAAAGTTTCAAACAGCACTCATACATCCATTGTTGTTTTATATATATATTATGTGTAACATATGTATTTTTAAGTGTATTTTAAGAATGGTCTCGTTTAAAAAACAAAATTATTTGTTAGGATGTTTTTAGTATGGTAGTACATTTTATATATGCAATTTTGTATGCACTTTAGTATTGCACTTCACTGCTTAGATAGGAAAATGCACTTGTCACTTTAAATGTTAGTAGTCGGGTTCATAGATTAATTGGTTAATTAGATGTGTAATTACTTGTAGGTGAGGCTTTATATTGTGCTTTTTACTTTGATGTGTTATTCTGAAGAAGTCATTCTGAAAGGACTGACAAAAGCGCTTAATCCATTAAATATTTTGCTCAGCTCTTATTGCTTCCTTGCCACTGTTTTTTATATCTATAGTAACTAAAAATATCTCTGTTCCTTGAAAGGTATAGTTCTTTAATAGATCTAAAAATTGCAAAGAATCGTTCAAATAATAAAGTGTTTTATTAACTAATGGATTTAATAAGTGATCCAAATAATGTGAAATGGTAACTATTTTGCCTTTCTTAGCAGAGACTATAGGTCTAAAGGGAGGGTTAGTTGAATCTTTATGAATTTTCGATATTCCGAACAAAATCCTTAACATGGGTTCCTGTATAACCAAAAATTCGTATGTAGCCAAATTAATGTAATTTCTGTTTAACAATTCCATCAATTGGCTGTCAATATTAGAAAAGCTTCTCCTAACCAAATCTTTGCTGACTAATTGATAACTATTTTTATCATCTAACAAGTTTTTCATACAAGTTTGATAATCAGACACCTTCATAATGACTAACCCATTCCCTTTGTCGGCTTTCATAAAGGGATACTGCTGATTGTTCCTAAGATTTTTCAGAGACTTCAATTCTCTCTTGTCAACATAAACTTTCCTATTGTTGTTGACATTAACTTTCTTACAGTTATTACAAATAAATCTAAGATCATTCTCATAGAGTTTGTTAAATACATTTAATGTAGGCATTAACTTTAGATTGATGTTAGTAGGTTTTTTACACTCTGTGTTAGCCCTTAATTCCACTCCGTCAAAAGCATAACATAAATTAAATTTTCTAACATAAAGTTTGAAATCCAAGACCATCTATCAATGGTGCCTTAACTGGGGGAACAAAAGAAAACCCTTTTTCTAATGCCTTGTGTTGTACCTCACTAAGTGTCAAATCACTTAAGTTATAGATCTTACAAATGGGAATTACCTCTTGCAATATTTATCCTTCTTTTTGTTCCCCATGTTCTCTTTCACTTTGGTTTTTGGCACATTGTTGTTTCCCTCTGGTGGCTTCAAGCGCAAAGAACTATTAGAGCCATGGGGGATACTTGTACTGGTACTAGTACCTTCTACCGGGTCATTAACAACAATAGCAAAGGTTACACTATCATTGTCTTTGTTAGTAACAACCCTATCATTCTTGCTAATCATAATAGGTTTCTCACATGGCTGATTGTTCCTGGTACTCTCATTAGTTGACAAAATAGCTTTGGAGTTTACCAGATGTGCTACATTATTGGCATAAGACAAAGAATCACGTGCTAGCTTGTTCCGTTTTCTATTAATCAAACTAGCAACCTGTCTCTATCTCAATACCATCATAAAGTGACCTAAATCCACCAAAATTAACATCATTTAAGATAACATTATTAAGTTTGTTAATTTCTTGCTTTAACAGACTGATTTTAACCAGATTATGCTTAACCAGTATTTTCAAAGCTTCAACACCTGTATTATTATATAAATTGACAAGATCTACAAAATACTGTCTGATTGTCCAATTCCGTTTAGAAAACGATAGCATCTTAATCCAAACAGCACTTGTTTACACTCTATACAAGTCTATAAGTAAAAATTGTCATACTCAAGTGAGCGTAACTTGAATATTTTTTTCTCTAATTGGAAAAAGTACGACTTACATTTCGGCGCCTTCCCTTCAAGTCCCACATTGTCGTTGGGAACCAACAAACTGCTATTAACAATCCCAAACAAAACAAAAGGATTGACCAAGTCACTATTAACAAAACATCAACCATGATTAGTTTTGGCTCCCGCTATCACCATGGAATCACTACCGGAACTACCGGTCGAAGACTTCCTGTTAAGAAGCCGCTCCAAAAACGGAAGAATGAGATGAATTAGAAAATACAGCAAGTCTTTCAAGTAAAAGTTGTGCCTTCTGAATTGCTGCAGTCAAACTGTTAGTAACCAAACCAAAATCCCCAGGAACACTATAAGTGCTGGCACTGAGATTGTTGTTCGAATCACAAATAGGTGACACAGCTGTATTAGGATTCATAATACATCCACTATTCACAGTGGTAACAGCCATTCAAAAGTCCCAATGATGGTAAAATGAAAACTAAATAAATGGAAACCACCAACTCCACAAAATAAAATGACTTAAAAAGAAAAATGTGAAATAGGGACAAATAAATGACTGTCAACACAAAATTAATAGTTAAGCGCTTTCATTCCATTTAATGCAACAAACTTCCTCAGAACTGAAAAACAATCCCAAATGTACCATCTTAAATATACATTCATTAATCAATATTCCAATCAAATCTGTTAAATAAATGAGTTAATTAGAACATTTTTAAAAGTACATTCCCAACATTTATAACAGAGTTAAAGCATGCTATAGAATGTACCAATTTTAAGAAATTTGTTTTCTTCGTGTTAGACTCTATAGATTTGTTACCATATATGCCAGAGTTTAATAATATCTTAGAAATTAAAGAGCTGAGATGGCAAATATTTTTAAATGCTGAAAAAGCTCCTGGGTAAATGGTACTTTAAATGTTAAATCCATTTTAAATTATAGGTATTATTATTAATCAATATTTTTTAGAAGTTATTTTAACTCTGTTATAAATGTTGGGAATGTACCTTTAAAAATGTTCTAATTAACTCTTTTATTTAACAGATTTGCTTGGAATATTGGTTAATAAATGTATATTAAAGATGGTGCATTTGGGATAGTTTTTCAGTTCTGAGGAAGCTTGTTGCATTAAATTGAATCAAAGTGCTTAACTATTAATTTTGTGTTGACAGTCATTTATTTGTCCCTATTTCACATTTTTTCTTATTAAGTACAACCTTACCTCACAATCACCTGCACACACAGTGAATCTATTCCCCTACCTAATATTAACTCTGTCTTTAACTCACAAACACCTGCACACACACAAAATCTATCTCCTTACTTAATGTTAACACCATCCGTAACTCACAACACCCTCGCACACACACACACACACACACACACACACACACACACACACACACACACACATGCGCGCATGTATACACACACACACACACACACACACACACACAAAATCTAACCCCTTACCCAATAAGTCTAACCTTAGCTCACAAACACCTGCACATACAATTAATCTATCTCCTTACCTAATACTGACTCCAACATTAACTCACAAACACCCACGTGCATGCACACACACACACACACACACACACACACACACACACACACACACACACACACACACACACAAACACGCACATACACACACTAAATCTGTCCCCTTATTTACCCGTTACTGTGACTCTGAACTGGAAACCCTCCTACAAACACTAAATCTATCCCCGCATACTTAATCCTTACTCTAATCCTAACCCACAAACACTTGCATGCTCACTCCTACCCTTAACATAAACCCACTTACCTCTTTTAGCAGAATACATGTGGCAAAAAGTATATTTGTTCAAATGAACATTTGCACAAATGACCCTGCAATTCACTTTATTGAGCCAATAAATGTTTGATAAAATGAGCCGTAGTGATATATTTTATATATTTAATACAGGGAGCACTATAAGTGCTTGAGTCCGAAGCCGTATATATATATATATATATATATATATATATATATATATATATATATATATATACAGTCTGTTGTGGCTTCAGCTCTGGAACAGGCAAAATGTGTCTGTGATTTATTTTATAGTCTACACCTTCTGATTGAATTATGTAAGATCATGGTTCAACATAAACGTCTTTTACAATTCCCACATGATCATTACCTTTTGAAGTTTGCATTCGGACAACTTCACATTGCAATAATGATTGAAGTGGTTTACTGGTTTTGTCATAGTATACCTTTTGCACATGATGTTTTATTGATAGTTGAGCTTTGACTACCTCATTGCTCTTTGTGACTGGCACTAACAGCCATTTGTTGATTGGAAGAGTTGTTTGTGTTTGTCTCGACATCAGTCTTTGAGCAGGTGAACCAAGCATCTGGTGACGAGGAATGTTTAGAAGATTCAGTAAATTAAGAAATACATGGGTTCTTCCTTTTTGGACTTTTCCATCAAGCATTTTGCATACAAACTGCACACTCAGCTAAACCATTAGCTTGTGGATATTCTGGACAACTGGTTGCATGAATGAAATTCCAAGATCTAGCAAATTCTTTAAAACATTGACTAGTAAATTGGCACCGTTATCTGATATGACTATGCGGACTTCCATGAACTGTGAAATATCTCTTTAGTTTGGGTCTATATCAGAACATCGAAGTATTAAAACTTCAAATGTTATGATATCGAACACTATTCAGTGAACGATAAGAATAGCGAAGCTGCAGAACAGCAAATTCTATCCTCAGGAAAGAATTTGGTTGGCCGTTTCTGCGGCTTCGCTATTCTTAGCACTGTGCTGGAAAGTTACGGGTTGGGTTCAGGTAAGTGTGCAATTGTTTGTACATTAGGGTTAGGGGTGGATTAAGTGAGTTAGGGTTATGGCGCGGGTTAGGCATGTGTGCGATGGTGACAGAATTTAGGGTTGGGGTGGTTTAACTGAGTTAGGTTTAGGGCGCGGGTCAGATGAGTGTGCGATAGTGACAGACCTTAGGGTTAGGGTTTGGGTTAAGGTAAGTGGGTAGATAGTAGTGTATGTTTAGTTTAGTGTAGCGTTAGATGTAAGAATTTAAGTGTATGTGTTTGTTTGTTTGATGTGCTTGTGTTGTGTGTATGTGTTTCGGAGCAGCAAATTTTTTCCATGGGAAAAAAGTTGCTGTTCTGAATGTTCGATATTTTCATGTTTAGATGTTTTGGCGATGATGAAATAGCATTCGCTATTTTCATCTTTCGATAATGTGATATAAATGCTTTAGTTTTGTAACCACTGCGATAGACAACAAATTACAAAGTAAGTCAATTTCAAACCAACAAGAGTATGAGTCAATTAGTACTATTGTTGTAAACTGAACAGAAAAGTGTCTCTCTTTCAATATCTTTGGACATTGAGGGCCAAAATACAATATCTCTTTCACTGCTTTTAGTTGATTCAGTGCCTGGATGACCTCTGTGCAGGATTATGTATTCCATTTGTAATGATTTAGGAACTACCACTTTCAGACCTTTCATGATGATGCCATCTTCCACAATGAGTTCATCTCTGTATGGGAAATACTGCTGAAGTTCAAGTGGCAAACTTGTGTTGGCCATCCTTAGTTAATAATGTTACTCAGTTTTTGAAAAATTGGGTCTTTAGCAGTATGGTTTCTTAACTCATCAAGCCATGATGATGAAATGTATTTGACTTCCATAAATTCATTTTAATTTAATAATCATTATTGCATTATATCAATTGCCGGACAATATTTCTTCATTTAAAATAGGTTTTGAAATACTGTGTTGAATCACAGTTTGATCAATATGCTTCACAACTAGAAGCACTGTCTTTTATAATATTGTCTGTTTGCTGCATTACTATTTCATAACAAAAAAACATTAAATAAAGTATGATTTTCACTTCAGTTTTCTACGTTATGAGTGTTGCAAACATTGCACTTGTGTCATACAGTTAAGTTTATGCATCAGTCTTTGTAGAGTTTATAATGATAATTTTGTTACACGTGTGTGTGTCTGTGTGTGTGTGTGTGTGTGTGTGTGTGTGTGCGTGCTTTATTTACTTTTCTCGACGTGATGGAAATGCTTCACGATAGGCTCCTTTATTTAGTCAATAAATGATAAGTAAATAAATAAATAAATAAAAAATTAATTGTTTAACCTCTTAGGTTGTAGAGTTTTAGTAATAAAAATAAACCATGCTTCTTTCTCAACAATAAATATATTTGCTCCTGTTACTGACTTTCACTTGCAGTTTTACTGCCAGATGTTCCATGCTTATTTTTGCTTTTCACATTTTCACATTTTCAGTAGTATTATCTTGAACCCTTGCTTTAGCTTTTCGTGGTTCTTGTAATAAACATTTCGTTATTTGATTTTACCATTCACAGTTTCAGGAACTGACCTTTGGCCAGACGTTCGCCTTTCACAGTTTCACAAATTAAATAACATTTCCGTTTTTTTTCCTGTGGTTTTTCTCATTGCATTTAAAAAAAAGAGCATAACAGAAGTACATCAGTTATTTTTCACATGTTCTGTTTCTGATTATTTAACAGCCTCTCTTTAGCAAAAAAGAAGCATAGCAACATCAGATTAACTCCAGAAACCAAAGAAGGCCCTATAACTTTAAATTTGGGTAGGTTACCTATTGCCACTTCACATTCATTAGCCAAAATAATTCTAAAATCCTTTAGAATATTTCAGTCCCATGTCCTTGTGTGTTGTTGTGATGTAATTGATTGCAAAGGCATTATTTTTCCCTTTTTTCTGGATTTGTCACTGCACAAATAAAGCAGAAGTTTGAAATCTGCTATTTGCTGTTATTTACTTTCCCAGGACTTTACATACTTTTCTTCAACTACTGACTTTTGTTTTTCTTACTTTCATTCATACTGTAATTGCTTTCTTGGTTCTGCTCACCCTTTTACTGCTTCGTGCAGATTCCTTTCCTTTCACATGGGTGAAAAAGAGCTTATTTATTTTGAGAATGGAGGCATAACTCTCAACTTCTTATTACTAGAGTCTTGCACAAAGGAAAAAATAATGGGGAGACAATGGTCCAAATTTAGGGAAAGAGTTTGAATATCACTCATCAACTTAGGGAGTTGTCAAAATAAAAGGTTTTGCATTACATTTTCCGAAGGATATGAAATCCGAAACTCAAATGTTTGTCATTATTTAGTGACCAGAATCCTCAATGATTTGCTAGAAAACCACAAATTTTATGAAGGACAGATCAAAAATATTAAGAAAAAATCTGGACATTCTGCAAAGTTCTGGACATTTGAGAGGTATTTATTATTTTATTTATTTACTATTTACATTTGTTTACTGGGTAGTGTGCACTGGACAAAAAGTTCTTTTTCAGTGGAGATCCAGGGAGTAAAGCTCCAATGAACATCGTTATACAATATAAATAGAAGCATAAAAAGGTTACAAGTTACAAGAGGTGTAGTTATTACAAATAAAGCACCAGTGTGGCATGCAGATCTAAACTAATGCTTGTACAGGTTACAAGAGATGTAGTTTTTACAAATAAGGCAGTAAGAAAACATGGTGAATAGCATAAGACATAGGATAAAATAAAAACTAAAAAACAGTAACAACATTGATATAATATAACATTTAGCAATTTAAAATATTTTTGTTAAATTGGGGTACCTACTTCAAATGTTAGAGAGCTATGGTCAGAGTAGTAGATGAAAAAAGGGGGTATAGGTTAGTCTGGAGCAGAGCATGGACAAAGCCAATGAGATAGGAGATATAGCCTTAGTTCTCGCTTAAAGTTTTTTGTATGTTCAATTAAGAGAATTTGTTGAAGGTGTGAGTTCCAGACTTTTGCAATTTTGTGGCAGTATAAGGAGTCACCATGAGAGTTATGAGATTTATTTACCTTAAGCTGGACTTTGTCAGCTGACCTAAGACAGTTAAGGTTTTTGTAAGGTTGGACAAGGTTAGTTAGGTCTGGGCAGTGATCAGGTTTATTATACACTGCTGTGTGGGTTATTGATAATTGGTTTAGGATGAGTAAGTTTGGGAGTTCTAACCAATTTAATTGTTTAAGAGCAGTACAATGATGTGTTTTTTTGGGGTAGGTTAGTTGCAAATTTGGCTATCTTGTTATAGCAGGATTCAAGGTTGTTTATTTCAGTTTTACGAAAGTTTCTAAATATTTGGGAACAGTAGAGAAGTGAGGATAGCAGGTGGGTTCTGGCTGTAGCTTGTCTAGCATGGTCTGAGAGATGAGGTTTTGCTCTGTAGAGTGTACCTAGTTTATTATGGACCTTTTTAACAGTCTGTACTATATGTTTATCAAATTTCAGTCCATTATCTACGGTATTTATGGAGGGTAAATGTATACTTGCTCCTTCCCATTGTATGATTGAGTGCAGTGACATGTCTGGGTTGTTTTACCTACTGATATTCTATGTACCGTTTTCATTTTCATTGCTTTTTTTCAGCTTCAACAGCCATACTCCTCCTCCTTCTGGATACTTCCTTATATACTCTGTCTTCAGACTAGCCTTTTGCAACATAGAAGGAAGCTCCACTCCCTATAAACCAGAGGTATTTAACTGCTGATGATATTATCTACTACTGTTTCCAGAGAAATGGGTCAATGCCATTCAATTTTTTTTCAGTTCTGCTTTTTTATGCCACATAAGGTACTACATTTTTTTATTCATATCTTACACTGTTTCAGAAAAAAATGCCTCAGCCTGAATTAGATTTGTTAGACAACACACCTTCTACAGTTTTTATTGTTAGTCACTGCCAACAATAATACAACCCGAGACTGTGTCTTGTTGACATTAGTAAAGTGAAACTTAATGAGATAGTTGGAGAAATATTTACGGAATACTGATGTTATACTACATTACATAACAAAACTTGTGAGCCATGTAGCCATAGCCACAGAATATTAAGAACAGCATGAAATATTAAAAAGTCTGAAATGACAGCTAACAGTCACAGATAAATCAGCAGAACTGCTATAATTGCTTAGGAACATACAAAAGTAAAAGGGAACATCAAGGTCTAAAACTACAGTTTTGACAAAGCCCGGTAATTTAACACCTTTGTATTGAAGGATATTTAAATGCTCCAGTAAAGATTTTTAGCAATTTACAGTTAGCATAGATCAGAGTAATTTAGCAAAAAGAAACACTGATGTTGTTACCAGAAGCCATCATTAATGTCAGTGAGTCACAGCACTGTGACTGCAAATAAAAATAAATTGTTTTCTACTTCCATGTTTTGTCATTTTATGGAGACACAGCTTGTATTTTAAGAATAAAATTAGCAGACTGCAAAAACAAAATCCCAACATTAGGGTAGACCCCATCATGGCCATTTTGGGGTGCAAGAAATGGAATAACAGAGTGATTCAAATACACTGGGATAGCCCAAATACAAAAATATAATGAAAAATGTATTTTAGCTCCTGAGTTGAATTTTCCTTTAATTGTGCTTAGATTAACATCAGTGGTATATGCCTCATCGTCTCAGGTGATATTTACCCAAACTTGGCCTTATTCCCCGTCCCCTAACAGATATCCATTTACCTTGCCAACTGACTCCAAAAAAGGGAATCCAAGGCTCTGAAAGCTATACATCTTAGTGTCTTGTAGGCTTAAGGTAACTAATGTGCAAGCATGGCTTACTATATAAACTATTTCTCTGTATTCATGGAACAAATTAAAGATGTATGAGATGGAGTTCAGTGTAACTAATCATGTCTCCTTCAGAAAAGATAAATTCAAGAGAGAGAAGGTATCATCCTATACTTTTCCTCTCTGACAATCTATAAACTTCCATTCATTGTAGGACATTATCCCTTAACTTCCCAAATAGGAAGTAATGTTTGTTACTTTGCTGCCTGGTAGAACTAACAAGCTTAAGAGGTAATGACTGTACCACAAACCTGAGTCTCTTAGGGACCTAGTTACTTTTGTAATGTAGTAGATCAATGACAATCTGTGTTCTAAACTCGTCTTACCAGGACACTTTAATTTCTCACTGTCAGTGGCCCAGAAGGTAATACATCTACCTACAATGCTGGCAAGATTATAAAGCTGTAGGTTCTACAAGGTCTTGGATTTGTGTTCAGATGGTTTAATCTCTACCTGCCTAAATTGGATGTATGCATTTTATTTTTTTCTAACTGGATGGCTGTTGTTCCCTTGCTGCTGTTTGATACATTTTCCCTTTTAGACAGATGCTTGCTTGTATGTAAGGAACTTATTTGCATGAGCTAATGATTTGTAGTGCTGAGATATGGTTTGTTGAGTGTGTTTAAGTCCTGCTTCACTAACTGAATTCTGTTTGTATGTTGTTCTCAGTTCATTTTGGTTTGGACCTGCTATCCTGATTTAATTTTGGTGTTATCTGCCCTTGTTTCACCCAGATTTAAACCAAATAGTATGTTTGCAACTTGGGGTTAACTGTGATTGATTGATTTCTGGCCTGATGGCTGTGGTTGCTGTTCCTGGTAAAAAAAAAAAAGAATGACTATGTCTTTGCTTGCTTGAACTGGTAGCTGTTCGCCCTGAGTTTTTATATCTAATTTCCTGTCTGGTAACCTCTTTTTGCTGATTGATGCTTTTCCCCTTCAGGTATTCGCTTGGTATGTTAAGGACCTTACTTACACAGGCTGGAAGCTTACAGTGCTGAACTTTGGTGTGCTAAGCTCATTAAAGTCCTACTGTGCTAACTGGATTTTGTTTGTTTATTGCCCTTGTTTCAAATGGGTTTTCTACATTTCATGCTGTTTTTCTAAGGTCATTCATGTTAAAACTGAATATCATGATCTGGTTCATTTGCTTAATTGTAGGGCAGCTAAGGGGCACTTCTACTTAATTTTGGTGGTAGTTCACTAGTTAGGTAGTGACTATGACATACTTGTCCCTTTCAAAGTAAGTTTGTAGTTGGAGTAGTCTTCTTCTGTTGCCAGCCTACTCAGTTTAAGAATTCTGAGACAGCACAGCAACTGATTCATGCTTACTGACAATCACTTACTTTTATCATTTACTGATACTACTTGTGAGAGGTGTAAATACTTGTGGAGTCTAACCTCTCAGACATGACATATGTAAGTAACCAGCCTAACACTACATTACAACAGCCTAACAGTAGAGTAGGGGTCCACATGGAGAGATGAAACGTCAGCAAGCAAAGGGGAGTAGTAGTGCCTAAATTAGATGCATCCTCAAGTCTTGGTGAGTACCTTCACGAGGTTGACTCTGTTTTCACAAAATCTCACCAAGGCAACACTAATATATAGACTGTATTTATATAGCATATATCATGGACAAAAGTAGGTTAAAAACTAGAAAAGATAGCTGGGTGCACAAGACCCAGGATAAAAAGGTGCCCAATCCTGGTAGGCACACTGGTGCCAAGACTGGAAAAGATGACAGTGTAAAATCCTCAAAATATGGAAACATTCCTACAATGAGGCCAGGCCAGGCCCAGGGGGAGGACGGCCGCTGTGAAAAACTGAAGGGCTGCCAGCCCAGCCCGATATAATTTTATAAATAATTCTATGTCATTGTAAATATTAATATGTTCCACATGCTTGTGTAACAAATGTAAGAAAACTGTGTTATATTCTGAGCTTCAAAAATGTAACCACAGTGCACCCTGCTGGAAGAAAGCTGATGAGTAAAGCATTTTATGACTGTTTGATCTCAAGCTAGGAGACAGGATGTCTGGGCTAGGAAATTCTTTCTATTGTTCTAAGATGGAGATAATTACTAGGTTTTACATGTAAAGTGTCTTTTATTGCTGTGGCTTCCTGGCAGGTATAGATTACAAAAAGAAATGTTACAATTTTAAGTTCTGTGAGCCTGAGAGATGTAAGTAGAAGTGTCAAGAATGATGTAATCTGAAATTACTCACCAGTAATGTGTATTATCAATTTAAGACTTTCTCAGAGAGAAAGATTTAGCATTTTGTATTTTGTTCTGAAGCTGATAACAACTCACCAGCACTCTGCCATATAAGTAAAGTTATTTAGAACATAGTTTCTCTTAGAGATAGAAATAGCAAGATTAGTTTAGCTGTTTTCTATATTTATGTCAGACTATCCTACAATATTGTTTTAAAGTACTTCCTGTGATTTCTGAACCCTCTATTATCACTGTGTTGAACTGATGAGTATTGCCTTGTGTTTTTATTATTTATTATTAAATATTTTTAAACCTTTCAACTGTGGCTGTTTTGTGTAGAGATAATTTAAGCTCTCTGAGTACTTGCATGCATTTAGTAATACTGTATAAGCCACTCCAATAGCCTTAGCCCTGGTTTACACTTACTATTTGGATAACAGTAATAGCACACAGTAGAATTGGTTACCCTTTGGGAAGGGCCTTATAGTAGCTGATAAGTAGTGGTTGGTGGCAGTGATGTCCACCTTATAGTCTGGGTAGGAGGGGACATAACTGGAGAACCTGTGCCAGCCTTCCCCAGGAGTGTCTGTGTGTTTGTATATAATTCATATCTTAAAGTGTGTGTGTGTGTGTGTGTGTGTGTGTGTGTGTGTGTGTGTGTGTGTGTGTGTGTGTGTGTGTGTGTCAGCTACTTGGGCAGGGACATGAAGCACTGTCTGGACAGAGAGGGTGCTGGAGGTTTTGGCTTGACCACTCAGCTGAGATCTGAACCATATGGCTGTGTCAGTGGGAAGTCTTATTGGGGATCTGGAGAGAAAGGGTGAAACCAGCCCCAGACTGACTGTGATCTCTGTGTGCTCTTGTTGCGAGGGTAAACTCTACATTCAAGTCCATGCTATGGGCATTTGCAGACCAGTTTAAGAGGGACCAGGACTAATACTTGCCCCATCTGTTGTTTGCTTACAGAGAGGTTCCCCTAGGAATCCACAGTTTTTCACTCTTTCAGTTGTTGTATGGGCATAGGGTGAGGGAGCCTCAAGATTTAATTCAAGATGAGTGGGAGGGTGAATGTGAATCTCACAAGGAGTCTGTTGTGGCATATGTCCTAAATCTCAGGACAAGTCTCAGGGAACTCATGGGTTTGGCCCAGGAGAACCTGGCAGAAGACCAGCAGGAGAAAAAGGCCTGGTATGACAGGAATGCTCAAGCTAGAGAATATGCTGTAGAGCAGCAGGTAATGGTTTTCATTCCTGTCAGACACAACAAGCTGCAAGCAGCCTGGGAGGGACCCTACAAGGTGGTAAAGAAGATAAGTGATGCTAACTATATGGTAGAACTGCTAGGCAGAAGGCAGGGGCACAAATTGTACCATGTTAACATGATGAAACTTTACCATGATAGGGAGGGCCTTGTACTGAGTATTTGCAGTGGATTGCAGGAGGAGTCTGAGGGAGATGTGGTGACTGATCTCCTCACTGAGGCTCGAACTGACACCTCAATGGAAGGGGTAGCAATGGCCCAGCAGCTATCTCCTACCCTTGTTCAAGAAATATGAGCAGTGTTACAGGAGTTTGTGGACATGTTCACTGGGAAACCAGGGTGCACCCACCTGGTGCAGCACCAGGTGAATACAGGGCCCCAAAGGCCTATTAGGCAGGCCCCTTATAGGGTGCCTGAGAGAGTCAAACAGACTCTGAAGGAGGAGATACAGGAAATGTTGGAAATAGGGGTAATTCAAAAGTCCAACAGTCCCTGGGCCTCCCCAGTGGTGCTGGTGCCAAAGAAGGATGGCAGCACCAGGTTCTGTGTGGCCTACAGGAAGTTAAATAGTCACACAGAGTCAGATGCTTGCCCCATGCCTAGGATGGATGAAGCCCTACTACAGCAGCTGGGTGGGGCTAGGTCTCTCACTACCATTGAGCTTACCAAGGGTTTCTGGCAGGTGCCCTTGACTCCCAGTGCTAGACAGAGGTCAGCCTTTGTGGCTCCTTTTGGCTTGCATGAGTTTACAAAGATGCCCTTTGGGATGAAAAATGCCCCACTGACTTTCCAGAGGCTGGTAGACCATATTCAAGCAGGAGCAGGAGGGTTTGCCCTTGCTTACCTGGATGATATTGCCATCTACAGGCATTCCTGGCAAGAGCTCCTTCAGTATGTCAGGGAGATGCTAGGCAGACTACAGAGGGCAGAGTTGACCATTAAGCCCAGCAAATGTCAGGTGGGTATGGCAGAGGTCTCCTACCTGGGGCACAGAGTGGGGAGTGGTAAGATCAAGCCAGAACCTGCCCAAGTAGAAGCCATTCAGGCATGGCCTGCACCTGTTACCAAAAAACAGGTGAAGGCATTCTTAGGGACAGCAGAGTACTACAGAAAGTTCTTACCCAGTTATAGTACCATAGCTGCTCCCTTCACAGACCTGACAAGGAAAAACAGGACAGATAAGGTAATGTGGACCACAGCATGCCAGCAGGCATTCCAGAAGCTTAAAGAAGCTTTGGGAGGACACCCGTGTGTTAGCCAGTCCAGATTACACCAAAGAATTTGTTGTGCAGGTGGATGCTTCAAACCGTGGGATGGGGGCTGTACTTAGCCAGATTTCTTCAGAGGGAGAAGAGCTCCCAGTGGTTTATCTCAGTTGTAGGCTCCAACCCAGGGAGGAATGCTATGCAGCTGTAGAAAAGGAATGTCTAGCCATAGTGTGGGCACTCCAGAAACTTCAGCCTTATCTGTAATGAAGAAAATTCACTGTAGTTACAGATCACAATCCCCTAACATGGTTACATTGAGCCAGCCGGCAAAATGCCAAGTTACTAAGGTAGAGCCTAGGGTTGCAAGCATATGATATGTCAGTGCAGCATCTCAGTGGGATTAGTAATACCAATGCAGATGGGTTGTTAAGATAGAGAATGGGGTAAGGTATACCCAGATAGACTCAACCCTCTCAAGAAATAGTTCTTAAGGGACACTTGAAAAACTAGCTTGAGTTCTCAAGGGGGAAGAAATATGAAAAACTGAGGGGCTGCCAGCCCAGCCAGATAGAATTTTATAAATAATTCTATGTCATTGTAAATATTAATATGATCCACAGGCTTGTGTAACAAATGTAAGAAAACTGTGTTATGTTCTGTGCTTCAAAAATGTAACCACAGTGCACTCTGCTGGAAGAAAGCTGATGAGTAAAGCATTTTATGACTGTTTGATCTCAAGCTAGGAGACAGGATATCTGGGCTAGGAAATTCTTTCTATTGCTCTAAGACAGAGATAATTATTAGGTTTTACATGTAAAGTGTCTTTTATTGCTGTGGCAGGTGCAGATTACAAAAAGAAATGTTAAAATTTTAAGTTCTGTGAGCTTGGGAAACTTAAGTAGAAGTGTCAAGAATTATGTAATCTGAAATGACTCAGCAGTAATGTGTATTATCAATTTAAGACTTTCTCAGAGAGAAATATTTAGCATTTTATATTTTGTTCTGTAGCTGACAACAACTCATTAGCACTCTGCCTTGTAAGTAAAGTTATTTAGAACATAGTTTCACTTAGAGATAGATAGAAATAGTAAGATTAGTCTAGCTGTTTTCTATATTTATGTCAGACTATCCTACAATGTTGTTTTAAAGTACTCACTGTGATTTCTGAACTCTGTATTATCACTGTGTTGAATTGATGAGTATTTTTTTGTGTTTTTATTATTTATTATTAAATATTTTTAAACTTTTCAACCGTGGCTGTTTTGTGGAGAGATAATTTAAGCTCTCACAGTACTTGCATGTATTTGGCGATACTGTATAAGCCACTCCAATAACCTTAGCCCTGGGTTACACTTACTATTTGGATAACAGTAATAGCACACAGTGGAATTGGTCACCCTTTGGGAAGGGCCTTATAGTAGCTGATAAGTAGTGGTTGGTGGCAGTGATTTTTACCTTATAGTCGGGGCAGGAGGGGGCATAGCTATAGCTGGAGGACCTGTGCCAGCCTTCCCCAGGAGTGTCTGTGTGTTTGTATATAATTCATATCTTAAAGTGTGCACGTCAGCTACTTGGGCAGGGACATGAAGCATTGGTTGGACAGAGAGGGTACTGGAGGTTTTGGCTTGACCACTTGGCTGAAATCTGAACCCTGTAGCTGTGCCAGTGGGGAGTCTTATTAGGGATCTGGAGAGAAAGGGAGAAACCAGCCCCAGACCGACTGTGATCTCTGTGTGCTCTTAAGGGAATTTGTACTTTACTCTGTGTGTACTTGTTATCCTTCCCAATGTGCATGCCTCTCTCTGGTCCTAGTGGTGAGTTGAGGTTCCTTAATTACTGGGCCAGTGCATGGGCATCACAGCCCCCCTGTTGTAGAAGGAAGTAGCAGTCCACAAAAATCACAAAAACTAATAGGCCAAAGAAGAGCCATAAAGACAATAAAGTGGACTATTGAGGATAAGAAAGAAATTATGTATTGCTACTATTATGCAAAAAGCCCAGAATTTCCAGACAAAAGATATACAAAATGATTAAGAGAGAAATTAGAGGAAAGAAAAATACTTCCGAAAGAAAAACTGTCAGCAGATTCAAATGAAAAGTTGTGTTCATTAATACAACAGATTTGTGAAAAACAGTATATAGATCAAGAAACCTTGATCTGTTTGGAAAAAGAAGCATCCGAGAAGCGTGAAAATATAAACAACAAAACCAAGAGATATTCGAAAAGTATAAAAAAGAAATATGGACATGGGAAAGAAAGACAGATTTGATATGGTGCAATATTTATGCAAAGGAGAAAGCCAAATTAATCAATGTAGAGAAGGCAGCCCCAAAGATGTTTGAAGGAAAATATAGGCAAAGGCATCCGGATATGGAAAACTTGACAATAAAAAAAATAGTATCACAAAGATGGAATGTAGAAAAGAAGATCAGTAAGGCAGAAGTTAAAAAAAATAGAAGTTGAAGTTATGGAGTGGCTGCAAAGTGAAGTATTGAAGTGATGTAGAAGGTCTAACACAGGTTACATTACAGCAGGATGGAGTGAGTCCCCAAAGCAGGGAGAAACAGGAAGATCAGGAAACATCAGAAGAAGAAATGTGGACATGGGAAATAAAAAGAGATTTAATATGGTGTAATATTTATGCAAAGGAGAAAGCAAAACTAACCAATACAAAAAGAGCAACACCAAAGATATTTGAAGAGAAATACAGCCAAAGGAATCCAGACATGGAAAACTTTACAATACAAAAAATAAGACGATAAAGAGGAAAAGTAGAAAAGGAGATCAGTAATGGAGAAGTTAAAGAAATAAAAACTGAGGTTATGGAGTACCTCCAAAGTGAATGAATTAGTGTAGAAAATCTAATTCAGAAAGTACCACAACAGGGTAGATTAATGGATGTCCAAATTAAGGTGAAACCAGTGGAACAGGAATCAATGTGTCATAGGTCATATCAAGATAATTTGGAGCCTTCCACAGGAAACCAGTATAAACGTTCACTTGAAGCTAGACAGCAGGGAAAGGAGCAAGAAACTGGAAACTCTGATGCAGTCAATGTTGAGGAGTGATAGGCCAGTGAGTTCCCATATGATAGAGCATCGGATGGCACAGGATGAAATTGATAAGACTGTGTCACAGGAAGATGCTATAGAACCTTCTGTAGAATGCCTGCAGGAATTGGAAACAAGGGATGTGTCCTCAGTCCGGAAGAAAATGAGCTAAGAGAAGAATTGCTTGATTTAATAGACATGGACAGATATATCAAGATCATTGAAAGAAATAGACTGCAGAAGGTTAATAAAACCCAAAAAGTCAGAAGTCTAATAAAACAAATGAACACAGTAATTAGAACTGTTCCTAGAGATACCTGTGATGTAATAGAAGTAAACAGGATATATTACTTTGCAGCTAAATTAATAACTGATAAAGTTCTACCACAAGAACACAGGGTAGTGAGGGAAAGGAGGGGACGAAATCGAATACCATCATGGAAATGTCGACTAGAGAAAATTATAAAGTAATTAAGACAAGAAGTGTCACTGTTAGAAGGCTATAGAAGAGGGAACAGATCAACAAAAATACTAAGAAAGATAGATGTCATAAAAGCAATGCACAATATTAGAACAGACCAGCATCTATCATGCACTATTGCAAATAACAAACTAAAAATTTCAACACAGACAGAAAAACCTAGAATATACAAAAACAAATATAAAGGAAAAATACAAAATAAGCAATTTATTGATGACCCAAAAAGGTTTTATAGAGAAATGGGAAATAAGGTAAAAGGAATTGAAAGACCGCAAAAAAAAGAAGAAATAGATATGTTTTGGAGAAGTATCTATGAAGACCCTGTAGAACATAACAAAGATACTAAATGGATAGAAAAAGTAAAAGAAAGAATAAGATGTTTAAAGGTACAGAATATGAAATGGGATGAAGTAACAGCTAGAGAGACTGAAACAAACTTAAGAAAAGCCTCTAACTGGAAAACCCCAGGCCCAGATGCAGTACCTAACTTCTGGTTAAAAGTATTAACATCTTTGCACGAAGATTTAGCCATGAGTAAGAACTATTTATATGCACACTCAGAACAGACACCAACCTGGATAACAACAGGAAAAACAATGCTCCTTCTTAAGAGTGAACCTGCAAGCTACCCTAAAAATTATAGACCCAATAACTTGCCTTCTGACGACGTATAAACTATACACGGAATTGATGCCAACAGAGTTTATAGTCATTTAGAAGAAAACTCAATTATGGCAGTAGAACAAAGGGGCAATAAAAGAAAGTCAGATGGAACAAAGGATCATTTGTTGTGAAATAAAGTCATAGTGGAGAACTGTAAAAAGGGGAAGAATCTATGTATGGCATGGATTGACTACAAAAAAGCACTAGATAGTTTCCCCTCATTCATGGATAAAAGAGTGCTTAAAATGTATAAGATACACCCCACACTGATCAACTACATTACAGTGAACATGAGACAGTGGCAGACCACTTTGCAATTAAGCCATGATAAAGGATAAATTGTTATCCCAGGGATAACAATTCAAAGGGGGATATTCCATGGTGACTCTCTGTCACCGTTACTATTCTGCCTTGCTCTTAATCCATTAAGCTGTTTACTCAGCAGCTTAGGCCATGGCTATAATTTGGCTCCTAGAAAACAACAAAGTATAAAGATTTCTCATCTTCTCTTTGTCGATGATGTAACACTGTATAGCTCATCAAATGAGGAACTGAAAGCACAACTGCAAGTTGTCAAAACTTTTTCAGATGATATAAGAATGTCATTTGGTCTTGATAAATGTGCAAAAGCAACCTTTAAAGCAGAAAAACTGCAATGCTAGGAAAACATCAGTTTGGAGCAAGAATGTGATATAAAGGAATGTGAGCAGGAAGGAGTGTATAAATATTTGGGAATTGATGAAGGATCAACAATAAAACATAAATAAATGCACATAAAAGTTAATAAGGAATACTTCAGAAGACTTAAATTAATCTTGAAAACATCACTGACGTCTAGGAACAAAATCCAAGCTATAAACCAATTTGCTCTTCCTGTCCTAATTTACAGTTTTGGAGTGATAGACTGGCCCCAAAACGTGTTAGATAGATTGGATAGGAAAACAAGAAGGATGCTTCATGCCCACCAAATGTTGTTGTTATTGTTGCATCTTTCAGCTTTTCCTGGTTAGGGGTCGCCACAGCGGAACTCCAGTCCGCTAATGATTGACAGTAGATTTTAATATGCCGAGTTGCCAGCCCTGATGCACAATCTTCAACGAAGGTATGCCCATTCACACATGTCTCCAAACAGAAGATGCTCTAGCTGAGAATCAAACAGGACAACATCTTACTGTGAGGCGACAATGTTACCGCAGCACCACCACCGCAGTGCTTCATGCCCACCAAATGATTTATAAGAATCAGTGCATACCAAAATTATATATTCCCCATTCCAAAGGAGGGATGGGCCTCCTAGAAATTGATTATATATATAGATCTGCAATTATGGGACTCCTCACATATCTGCTGACCTCACAAGACCCAAAAGTTTTGAAACATGAGAAAAATAAATCTAAGATGACTGCTCTGCTTAATCTAGCAGAAGCTTATCAGCTTCAAGCAGGAACAGAAATCAAACCAGAAGTAGATAAAAAACAGGCAGCAACTGAATGTGCCAAAAAACAAAAGAAAGAATATAAGGTGAAGGATCAGATGAGAAGGCAAGAAATGTGGAAAAAGCATAAATATAGTTGCAAGTATAGAAAACTTCTGGAAGAACCTCATGTTGATCAGAAACAAACACAGGAATGGTTAAGGAGAGGCAAATTCAAACCAAGAGATGAAAGGTTAATATTGGCGGCCCAAGATAATGCTCTGCGTACACATTGCTTTATAAAGTCCATTGAACATGTGGGAGAAACAGACAAATGTAGGTTTTGTAAAACTGAATTCGAAACAGTTGCACACCTCGTTGCTGGTTGCGACATATTAATGGCAGAAGGATTGTATACTGAAAGGTATAATAATGTGGCAAGACTGTTGCACTGGGGATTGTGCAAACATTATACTGAAGTGGCCGAAAAACATTGGAAACATGAGCATACAGCATCATAGAACAGCATCATAGAAAATGCCAACTTTACCCCCCCCCCCCCAAGGGCAAATCACAATACCAGTAGATTGCCAGGCACCCAGCATTACTGCTGCTCCGGTTAAAACAGCACTGTCCAAGACCAAGAATACAGCTTCTATGGCACCTGACAATATCCCTGGCTGTGTAATACATGAACTACAGAGTGAACTGGCACCTCACCTGTGTGCCCTGTTCAATCACAGCCTCACTTCAGGCTTTGTTCCTATTGAATGGTGCACTGCTACAGTCATCCCTCTCCACAAAGGAGGAGCGACTTTAGACCCTGGGAACTATCGCCCCATTAGCCTGATGACTCTGATATGCAAAGGTATGGAACGCATCACCATGGACCTAATAAACAAGGATATTGGGAATCTCCAAACTCTGGATCCCACACAGTTTGGTTTTGTGAAGGGTAAATCATGCCTGCTCAACTTGGTTGACTTCTTTGAGTCAGTCACCAGAGCTGTGGATGAAGGCAAGATGGTTCATACAGCCTACCTTGATCTGGCCAAGGCCTTTGATACCATTCCACATTCAGGAATCATAGAAAAATTCACTAAGCTAGGTATCATCCCCTATATCACTAGGTGGGTTGCAAACTGGCTCACAGATAGAACTCACAGTGTGAAAGCAGCTGACTCCAAGTCAGACTGCCGACTAGTCATGACTGGAGTCACACAGGGTTCAGTACTAGGTCCTCTCCTGTTTGGTATCTACTTCTCTGAAATCCAGGCCAACACGAAGGGACTCTGGCTGACAAAGTTCACAGACGATTACAAGTTGGGAGCTATTATTAACTCCCCAAGTGATGTTGACGTTCCTAAAGAAAGGCCTCACTGAGACCATCGACTGGTGTCAGAACCATGGCCTTAAGCTCAATGCCAAAAAATGTGTCATCATCCTCTTTGGGAAAAAACCCGGTTCCCATGAATTACCACATCAGTGGTAGCTCGCTGAAAACAGAAGGTGTTATAAGAGATCTGGGAACACAGGTTGACAGCAACCTCTCTTTTGACCACCAGATTGCCACTGTGGTCAGAAAGTCCTTCTATGTGGCACATCTCATTACTAAGGGTTTTGCATCCAGGAAGAAAGAGGTCATTGTCTCCCTCTACTCTTCCTTCATTAGGCCAGTCATTGAGTACAACGTCCCATTTGGCATGTACCTCACTAGACACCTGCAGCAACTGGAGAGGCCACAAAAGTACCTCACAAAAAGAATCCTTGGCCTTAAACACTTGTCCTATATGGACAGACCCAAAAAACTCCAACTATTCTCTGTCTCATATGGCCTACTTACAGGTGATCTCTGCTTGACTTACAAAGCTATGTCTGACCCAGCTCTGTTAAAAATGCTACATCTAAAGAAATCAGAATCCCTCCACATCACATGCTCCAGAGACCTCAACCTCATTACCACAATCAACAGAACATGCTGGAGGGACAGGTTCATAACCCAGAGACTGCCCATGCTACGGAATAGACTTCCCATACATGTCAAACAGAGCACCTCACTGGCCCTCTTCAAGAGAAATCTTGATGAGTGGATGGGAAATAGAAAATTCACTCCGGGGATCACTCCGCTGGCTCTACTCGGCAGAGGCACTAGGAACTTAGGTCAGGTGGCATGATGCCAGGGTAATCCTATGGGCTAGGCTTGTAAAGGCTCCAGGGCCATTAGCCTAGTACACACCTATGAACCTATGAACCTATGAAGAAGTCTACATCACATGGGATCATCCATTACCAACAGTTCAAAAGATAGATGCTAGAAAACTGGATATAGTGGTCCAATAAAAGAAGACAAGAGTAGCATTGTTCATTGGAACTGTCACACCCAGTGACTACAGTGTCTTGCGTACAGAGAGACACAAAGTCATAAAATATCAGGATCTACAGGCAGAAATGAGAGCAGTGTGGAAGAAAGATACCCAGACTGTTCCAATAGTAGCAGGAGCAAAGGTCTTATAAAAAAGAATTTACAATCGTATTTAGAAATGTTACCAATATATGTAACTCCATATGAACTGCAGAAGGAGTCATTACTGGGCACGTTGCAGGTGCTGCGAATAGCACTACTGGCTGACATAAAAGATTGAAACAATGCTAATTTCATGAACTTTAATCATGCTTTGACTTAGGAATGGGGTCTATTCCTATCATGGTATTAGAAACCCAAAAGACTTGGAGAAATTAAAAAAAAATAGAGCCACTTTTACTGAGGTTAAGAAATCATTGCCTAAGCCACCAAGAGCTTGTTCTTGGCCATATATCACTACTCACTCTAACACATGTTCACTAGGGCCATCGCCCACAAATAAAGTGAGTCATCCTGACCCAATACCTTCTCACATAAGGACTTATGAGGTTATAGCCGCACATGGTAATTTGTTAGTAATAGATGACCGTATTTAGGCACACCAGTGCTCAACTGAACAGGAAAAATATGATGAGGCCATGGTCAGCTGTTTCTCTGGTATCAGGATTCAGGATGTAATCCTTCACCACAAGTACAAACATACTGTTGTTGCTATGCATGTCAGGGTGAATGTTTAGATGCTGAACCATGGGGAAATGCAGAGAGATGTAGCAGAGCTCTATATGTGTATGTATGAGGGAAATAAGACACTTCTCTTGAACAGTACTATGTCTTCTCCAAGAACAATGTTACAGTTTCAAAGAACTACAATTGATTTTAACAATTGCCTTATTAAATAGTGTCATATTATAAGGATCTACTGTGTGTCAATATAGGAAACACTGATCAACAGGCCAGCCTACGTTTCTCAGGGATGACCTTCACCTCTCTCCTTAGAGCTTCTGCATGTTGGCTAAGACCTTTTTCTGCTCTGGTAGTGCCTTTTTAAGCAGAATTCGTTTGCTAGACATTCCAGACTAGCCAATTCTAATCTGGCCTACATGAAAGTGGCTGTGCTAGGAGTATGACCAACACATTTTCTGATTTGGAGGCATACCCAATACTCAAGAGCATTTATATATGTGTTGCTATAGAAACTTGGTTTAAATGCACTGATGACACTTCCCCCAGTAAAAAAGGGATAGTGCCTATCACTCTTTTAGACCTTTTTGGGATAGCAGTGAAGTATTTATTTTTATTTTCTAAAATATTATCTTATGCTAAATAATACAATATTCTGAAGTCAAGCTTCTTGATATTTTGGTCACATTTGATAAACTCATGTATGGCCATTGACAAGTGTACAGCCTCATTTTATCTTCTTTTACTTTTTTATCTTCTTTCAACAAGAATACTTTTTGGGCTTCTGACTTGAAGGGGTGGATGTAAGGGGCATGCCTTACTGTGGATAGTATTAAAAGTGTAGTTTCTGCAAGTGGTAGTGAAGACTCAAAGCATACCTCTCAACTTCTTAGAATAAGAAATCTGGACAAAGCCATAAAAATGGAGGCAAAGGCCTAAAAAGTAGGGACAATTTTTTAAATATTGCTTTTACAAACTTAGAAAGTTGGTAGAATAAAAGTTTTGCATTAGTATGCATTTTCTGATGGGTAAAAAGTCTGAATCTCAAATATTTGTCATTATGTTCTGAATTAAATCCTCAATAATTAGCCGGTGATTTGCCAGAAAACCAAAGTTTTATGAAGAACAAACAAAAAATATAAGACAAAAATTTGGACATTCTGTGAAAATCTGGACAGTTGAGATACTGACATATTTTGCATATTTTGTGTGTGAGAGTGTTAGGCAAGTTACATGAGGAAAGTAATTAGCAGTTTATGAGTATTTTTAGCTTTTAGCTTGGTGTCTTATATTGTGGATATTTTTCTACTTTCACTGGTGGTGAGTATGGATAAAATGGACAAATTTTGTCTTACTGACCTGGTAGAAAGGACATTTTTATGATACTGCCATTTGTGTAAAACATGTGTTCTGATGGCTGGAATACAAACCAAACAGTATGCGTGAAATGTTTGAATGTTTTAGACAATAACTCTGTTTTAACCAGTTGAAACAGTACCCAAACTCAATGTGTAGAGCAACCTAACCATTTTTATCTTGCAGCGAAAACTGTTAAGAATAGCGAAGCACAGACTGATTTTTGAGGTTAGTGCTCAAACATTTGATGAAGCATTTCATGACTACTGATTCAGTAGTGCAAACCATTGCTGCAGAAGTTGTTGCAAAAAGATGTGATAGTGATTGTGAAATGGTGGAGGTTTACACTGATGGTTTGGAGATGGATAAAAAAAACAGAAGACCCCTTGGGGGTCTAAGGTCCTCTCAAGATAGTACTAGTAACCATGGGTGCTCTGGAGCATTTTTCTTCTTTGTTAGGCAATAAGAAAGATATTAAGGAAAATAATTTACAGGTTGTTGAACAGGAAATTGTTACAACTGGAGATTCCATGCTTAGGGGTTTAAAATGTTCTTTTCCTTGGTTTTACAGAACAATTCATATTTCTTCACTGAGTGGGTGTACTATTAGAGACAATAGGGTGGCATTAGAGAAGGTGTTTGTAGCAAAGAAAAAAACGATGATGAAATATTTGTAGCTGGTGGGATGAACAAGCTTTTATTATGGAAGCAGATAATATTATATGTTTAAGTGAAACTCATTAATTTATTTTTTTTGTGATTTGTTCCTTGCACCATGCTCTAGCAACAATCTGCATAAGGTTGTTAGGAACTTTACCAACAATGGCAGAAGGGCCTATTTTAGAAAATCAGTTACAATGGTTACATTATGGAAAGATAAGTCCAGCAAATTGCTTTTATTTTTTGCTGGCCAGATCAGCTGCATCTTATTCACCTTGGAAACAGAAAGTTAATTTCTAGGTTAATTAAGCATTTTAATAATAAGTTTAGGGATCTGAAAGCTGGAGTAAGGGGATAAGTCTTGATATTGTATTTATTACTCAAACTTAGTTAAGCAGTATCGGTAGGCCTTTGACACGTCTTGGGTATGCAGGGTATCACCATTTTAGACTGAACAAGAGGGAGGTTCTATTTGTGTTAATTCTTCCTTCAACTCTTAAGTTTTGTAGTACAGATTCTGAGATGATTGAAGTTGATATTGATTATGGTAGAACTTATGCTGCTCTTTTACAGATCTCCATCTCTGTTTAAAACTGAAGTTGAATCTTTCTGTGCATCATTGGATAATTGCTTAGAACAAATGTTTGGCATGATTGTAGGTGACCTAAATTCCCTTTTTGTTGATTTGGATGGCAATGTTTTTGCTAGGGATATTATTTTCTTGGTGGTGAGATTTTGTGCTGGAATTGGTTACATTCATATGGTAAGGAATCCAACTTGGAAATACAAAACTCTTGATATAGTCTGGCTTAATGGCACATTAGAATATAACTATTGCAGAACAAACTATAAATTATGTGGGTCAGACCATATGTGTATTTGATGGAAAGTCACTAAGCCAAAGGTGATGCCAAGTGCAAGAAATAATTTACTGACACTGAAATTCTATCAGGCTGATTATTTAGCTATTAATAGGGGATTAAGTAGCTAGAAGTGTCAGGAAACTATGAAAGATAAAGATATGCAAGGTTGTTGGAATATATTTTACAAATTTATCTCCTATCATATAGACTGTTTTGTTCCAATGTCAAGTAGTAGTAAATGTAAGAAACGTGCAGAATTGTGGTCAGGAAAACTTGAAAAGCTGAGAAAAAAAGAAGGCTAGTTCAAAAAGATATAAAAAGGATACCTAGCATGGCTAATAAAGCTAAGTATCTAAAGTTGCATTCAAGTTTTATGAGACATTTGAAACAAATTATGAGTTTAAGTTGGCAGCCTTTACTGTTGACAATTAAGTCTTATATAGGCATTGCAGGAAGGATCCCAACTTGAATATCAGTGTGATTAAACGTGGCGCTCAGATTACCAGCAAGACACAATTGGTGAACTGTTTCACAACAAGGTTTCAACCTTATCAAATAATTGTTCCACCTTGTCTATTTTAATTTAAATTGTGACACAGACAACTGTCTTACTTTAACACTTGTGTGTAGTTACACAAAAATCATTAAACAATATTCTGTGGCTGGGCCTGATCGCTTTAATGGGTACTTTAGAACAAAAATCAGTGTGTGTATATTACATTGTATACATTAGTTATATCAGCATGGACTAGAAGGATTCCTTTCTCATATATGAAAACCAGCTGTTGTCATTCCCTTACTTAAAAGACATGACACCTACACACTGGACAGCTACTGTTCCATTAGTCTCACATGTATTACAGGCAAATGCTGTGAAACACTGATTTGTTCCTTAATAACAGAGAAGTTATGTGCCGTATTGGACATCTTTTAGTATGTTTTTTTTCATGGTAGATCATGCCTGACTTGCTTGTTACTTTTTTTTTTTTTTTTAAATGTATAGGCGTCAGTAGATGTAGACATATCAGTAAATGTAATCTATTTGGATTTATCTAAGACATTTGACCTAGTGCCACATAGAAAAATGCCATCTATTTTGTATACATCAGTATATAATTAAATAGATTATTGGTCAGTTGACTAAGAAATCCTTTAAGTTTAAAATCGAGGATGCTACATCTGATGATAGAAAGGTAACATTCGGGGTTTCCCAGGGTTCAGTGATTGACCCCTTGCTGTTTCATATCTTCACGTCTGTGATTCAGATAATATCCATCCATCCATCCATCCATCCATCCATCCATCCATCCCTAATCCCTTTTTCCCATTTTTGCACATGGGATTGTGATGTCACTTCAAAAGGGACAGTCATCTAGAGCCAATGTTCAGACCAGTAAGTTTGCTAATGACACCAACACAGAGACAATCATTAATTTGGTAAACACTCAAGCTACACCACTAAGGGTATCTGATACCCCTTATACTTCGGCACTTATTGAGAGCACAGAGTTTAATGACAATAAATCTAAGGTACAACAGCTTGGTTCTAATAACCTATGTTTTCCATATGCTCTAAATCATGCTATATTAATTAATGCAAACAAGGTTAGGTACTTAGGATTAATAGTGATAACCAGTTAAGGTATGAGGGCAATTATTTATTTATCATTAAGAAGTGCTATGGACATTTTCAACAGTATTTCAAGTCATGATAATGAACCTTTAAGTCCTCTTTATAAGGATGTTGTAAGACTTTACAGAGAACACCATGGGGCTCCTTGTGTCTATAACTGTTTTCAGTTACCTAGTTTGGAAAAATTAAAAGTATTATTCTTGCCAAATAGATG
Organism: Protopterus annectens; assembly: GCF_019279795.1. Lineage (NCBI taxonomy): Eukaryota > Metazoa > Chordata > Ceratodontiformes > Protopteridae > Protopterus > Protopterus annectens. The sequence goes on along the minus strand of NC_056727.1, from coordinate 536,785,865 downwards.
CATTTTAATATTTAAATTCTAAGAACCAATTACAGCAGTCATCCCTTTCCTGGTATTGTAAACTCCTTTGTGTTTAGCAATTATTCCTGTACACAGTAAAAAAATGCACTAATGATGCTGCCATGTTAGCTACAACTGGTGTGGAGAACAGACAACTTAGTTATGGTATTTATTTATTTATTTATTTATTTATTTATTTATTGGCATTTGGTTTCTGGAATAGTCTACTGGGCTGGTAGGAGCCCATTTTCAGTGGAAGCCCAGAGAGAAAAGCTCCACAAGAAATATAAACATTGATAAGTGTTTAACAATTTGATAAAACAACCAGGTAGAGACCACCATGATGTAAATAAAACTGATTTATTGTAAAAAAAAAACAAGCGCTTTCACGTGCAACCAGGCATGCTTCCTCAGGTTTGTACATCTTTGCTCCATTTAGGTAACTTTAAATACATCTAGCCCATCTACTAATTAGCTTAATCAGCAGATAAAATCAATTAAGCTGCTAGAGACAATCAAGTAGCTTAAAGAAGCTTAAAGAAAAAACAACATAGAGGAATATGTTAATCATTCGAAGCAAAAAGGCAATGTTAGTAAAATATATATGTATACATATATGTGACATAATATCATAGAAAAACATCCTTATCAAGATTAAATAAAAACATTAATAGCATTTGTAATACAAGGAATATACAAAATATATATATGTTAAGATGAAAAATAAAATAAAATAAATGAAATAAGATAAAACCTAATACTATAACAAAACCATATAGATATAGGATAATATAATAAATATATTATATGATATAGTAACCTAAAACTAATCTTTGATTCTAGTCACATGCAGTTAAGATAGGTTTGATACTAATATGTTGATTCAAACCTGGTTCAATGCGTGCCATCAATCTTAAAATCCATCTGAACTCAACTCTTTCCAGGTAATTCATCTTATCACCACCTCTTTTGTTGGAACCTACCACCTGTAAAACTCTAAATCCAAAACCATGACTAGGGTACGTAGCAACATGTTTGGCTAAAGCATTACTTAAATTTAATTTCTTAATATCATATATGTGGTTATATACTCGATCCCTCAACCTTCTTGAGGTCATACCCACATAAAATGCCAAACATTCCGTGCATGTTGCTAGATATATCAGATTGGTACTTTCACAAGTGGCATAAAAACTAGGTGTATAAGTATAATTAAGAGAGGGATGAACAAACTGATTATCACTGGCTATATATTTACACATATTGCACCTATTGCATGGAAATGTACCAAATCTCAAGATTTGTCTATCTGTATTACTAGTTAGTAAATCAGTTTTTATCAATGCATAGTAGCCTTTTTAAGTTCTTGCTATTCCTGTACCTAAAACTAGGTTTTGCTCCTACTAATTTAAGACACTTGTTAAGTAGAACATTCCAATTATTCCTAATAATACCAGTGATATAACTTATATCACTGGTATACCTAGTGGTAAAAAATACCTTATTCAAATCGTAGGGAGCCCTATAGTTATATCTGGTCTTAGAATATCTTGGAGTAGCAGGGACTTCTATGTCCGTAAGCATAGAATCCATAACAAAACAATTGAACCTACACAACTGCAAAGAGCTATAGCCTCTCTCTTGGAATAACTCTCTCAAATGATCTAACTGTAGGCTCCTATCAGTATCATTCCTACATAAACTAGAAATCCTTTTATACTGACCCCTAACAATATTAGGAAACATATAACATAAATGCATGCTATCAAAATGTAGTAATGCATTCCTCCAGCAAGGCTTCCTGTACAGAGTGGTTGAGATCAGGCCTTCTGGACTTCTAAGGATTGTAATATCAAGAAAATGTAACTTATGGGATGATGCCTCCAATGTAAATCTTAAAAAGTCAGTTGTAGATTCTAAATAGGTAACTAAATCATGCAATAGAGCCAAATCTCCATCCCAAACAATTAGTATATCGTCCACAAAGCGTCTATAAAGCAGGATATGTTGAAAGAAACTGCTGTTGAACAAATAAGTACATTCCCAGTGATACATAACTAGATTTGCGTATGAATTTGCACATGCGGTGTCCATAGCCACACCCCATGTTTGTGCATATAGTGCATCACGGTACATAAAGACATTATTATTCAATACTAAATCCAGAAGTGTACAAATAACCAACTGTGTGTTGTTATCGAATGAACCAAAATCAAGTAGAACTTCCCTGATGGCCTCTATTCCATGTTCATTTGGAATTACCATAAATAAGCTCTTAACATCTAAGGAAGCTAGGATAACAGAAGAGGGTAGCATGTCATCTCTCTTTAAGCTATCCAAATCATCCAATAGCTGATAAGTATCCCTTAGGATAGTTGGAACACTCCTTACCAGGGGTCCCAGAACAGATTCCAAGTAATGAGAAATATGCTCTGTGACCCATTCCACCCCTGACACTATGGGTTGTACAGGTAAAGGAACAATATCCTTGTGACTCTTAGGAAGACCTTTAATCAATGGTATCTTTGGAAATTCAATTAGGAAATACTCATAAAGCTCACTAGTAATCTGTCTACACATCAAAAGGTCATACAGTGTATCATGAACATTCCTTATGATATCCATAATGGCTTCCCTTCTTATCAGCCTATAGGTGTTACCATCACTTAACATATGCAACATCATAGTATTATACATGGAGGTATCTAATACCACTATACCTCCTCCCTTGTCAGCTGGCTGTATGACCAAATCAACATTATTAGACAATTCATGGAGAGAACGCCATTCATTAGCTTTCAAATTGTGATATACATTCCTTGGAGCAACATCTGAAAAATATTGATAAAAGTCCTTTTCACATACTGAAACAAAGCAGTCAACATTAGAAGGAAAAGCTGGTACAAAAGTACTTTTACGTTTAAACCGACTTCCTGCATTGGTCTCTTTTGTTTAGTCAAACAGTAATTTCAGGCACAAATTTCTAGCAAAGAGACGTAAATCAGTCAGTACCTCGGCGAGATTACTATTTTGCGAGGGGATAAAGGAGAGGCCTCTATTCAGTAGAGTCACTTCACTAGAACCAAGCGTATGACTTGAAAAATGAAATACAAGTGTATTCAATTTCTGTTCTTTCTCCTTACCTCCACCATCTCGCCCGAGAACTTCCTTTTTCATCTTCCTTGACTGCTGGACCTTGCTTGTTGTTTGGAGTGATACTGCATTGGTAACGGTAAAAAACGATCAGCAGCTTTTCCGAGTGCTTGTTTTGGTTTAGCTCCAAATTTATTAAACGAAACATGTTCCTCTAGAGCTTGTTGATTAGGTGGGGGAGTTGACACAACCTCATTCACTGCGTTTTTACTCACTGACGTCACATCTGCTTCGACTCCATCTTCCATTGTTGTCCTCACAAAATTTAAAGAGGCAGTAGCTGCAAAAGTTTGCGATACACTCTCGGTGTTTGAACAGCGATTTGGCATGGAGGCATAATCATTACGCTGAGAACCTGCTCTCGGCCACACAAAGACCTGACCAGATAAAAAGTCCTGGTAGTCCCTTTGCAACTTCTTGTGTTTTAGCTGTTGTAATCTATCATTATATGATGTTACTTGTATATAGATGGCATCAATCTTATTCTCATATATCTCACCTTTAAAACAATCACACAGGTCTCTATATAGAGCCTCTACTTTAGTGGTAAGTTCTTGCTCAATAGGTGCAAAATAATTGATGAGAAGCCTCATATATTGATTGCTCAAATCAAGATTCAGCTGTTGCCATTGTCTCAACAATTCAGGATGGCTGTCACCATACGTGGGCATGCACAGCACTCGCATACCCCTAGGTACTATTTGAAAATGGAGACTTGCCTCCATGTGTCTCCTTTGCCAAATCAGTCTGTATAGTTTATAAAGGTTGTTCTCAAGTTCTCTTAAACAATTATAAAAGTCACTAAGGTTCTCCACAGTACCTGTATTAGTAGTAGTTGTGTTAGGTTGAAGCAAATCCATACTCAATAACGGATTTGTACTCTGTTGTAGAATGCTGCTCCATCTGTCTTTAGGGCTTCTTGTCCCAGGATTATAATCAAGTTCCACTTGTGGAGTATCCATCATGTGTAGGTAGCAAAAACCAAGAAACCAAAATGTAACTAATAGTACATGAATGAGAAATGCTACCATTCAAAGGTCTCTAGCCGAAGAACCAAAAGCAATCGATAAAACAACCAGGTAGAGACCACCACGATGTAAATAAAACTGATTTATTGTAAAAAAAACAAGCACTTTCACGTGCAACCAGGCACGCTTCCTCAGGTTTGTACATTTTTGCTCCATTTAGGAAAATTTTAAATACATCTAGCCCATCTACTAATTAGCTTAATCAGCACATAAAATCAATTAAGCTGCTAGAGACAATCAAGCAGCTTAAAGAAGCTTAAAGAAAAAACATCATAGAGGAATATGTTAATCATTCGAAGCAAAAAGGCAATGTTAGTAAAATATATATGTATACATATATGTGACATAATATCATAGAAAAACATCCTTATCAAGAAGTTTAACAATTTGGTAAAGCATTACATAAACATGAACATAGACAGATACAGATACTTGGAACTGGAGCACAGTGCTCCAAAGTGAGTCTTTTTTGGGATCTGGAAAGACAGAGAGTCCAGTCCCAGTGAAGTGTGTTCCCTGTGTGCTCTTGTGGGAAATTGTGCTTGATGCAGAGAGCTGCATTTGAAATACTGTGTAAGGCCATTCCTGTTTTTACTGACTGCCTCTCAATGGTGCCAGGGATGAGGACTGGGGCTCCTTGATTACTAGCCTGGGGTAAAGAGAGGCCATCACACATGGGTGTCAGAGTGGTGGGGTATTAATTGCCACTGAAGGTGTGTGTACTCTCAACAGCCACAAGGTAAACATTCAGAGCTTCAGTTTCACAACAGTTGTATTTATTTTTGTTAGTTAGTTAGTTTAGTCATAAAAAGCAGGCAAAGATGTCAGCAGAGGATTATAGCAAGCTGACAAAGAACCAGTTGCCAAGGTGTGCAAAGCCAAAGGACTGGTGCATGCCTACCTGACTAAACAGGATATGATGTCTGCCTTACTCGCAGCTGCAACATGGTCCAGCAACCAGGGAAATAACCAGTCTGGTGATGGGGATGTGCAGCCTTCAGAAACAGGACAGTTCACCTTTTCCTCAAAGGACTTAAAAATCCATCTGGAATTAAAGAGACTTGAACTGGAGACCAAAGAGAGACTGCAACATTTGGAAGCTGAAGAAAAGGAGATGCAGCATTAGCATGAAAGGGAGATGCTGACTCTTCATCAGAGTCATGGAGGTAATGGGGAAGGGAGTAATTGAACCCCAAAAGCAATAAAGGTCGGTAAATTTCTTTCATAATTTAAAGATGGTACTGATTTTGATAGTTTTATTCATATATTTGAAAGGGCATGTAAACAGTATGATGTTCACCAAGAGCTCTGGGTATTGTTCCTGACCCCCTTACCCCATGGCAAAGCTGTAACTGCTGCTTCTAAAATGTCTGGTACTGACAGTTTACGTTATGAAAAAGTAAAGCAAAGTTTGCTAGACTGTTTTAAGTTAACACCTTAAGCTTACAGAAAAAGTTTTGTGAGCATAGATGCAAGACAGATGAAAGTGTATGTGATTATATTACTGAGTTAAGCAGTTACTTTAATAGGTGGGTGAGTGGGTGTCAGGTCACCACTTTTGAAAGGCTGGCAGACCTTTTGGTGAGGGGAACACTTTGCCTGAGGACATGATAATCTGGTTGGCACACCAGGAGTGTAACTCTGCAGATGAGTGGGGAGAAAAGGGGATCTCTACTTAGCAAGCAGGGCATCACTGCATAAGAAGGGGATACCCAGTGCTGCCCATGGATATAAGGGAACCCATGGTGGGCAGCCTAATCACCCCAAAAGAATCTACCAGTAACAGGGGAAGCCACTAATTCAGGTACATGTCCAGGATCAATGATTAGATCTTTTAAATGTAACCAGAGGGGTCATGTAGCATATAAATGTCCACTGAAGTAAGGTGGGGAACAAAAGGTGAGGAAGCCAGTAAGTGAGAATAACCACCTGCCAGTGGAACGTTGTCTGGAGACAACAGAGGTACCAAACTATCACCAGAGTTTGTATCCTATGTGAGTGGATGGAAGACAGGCCAGTTCTAAGAGAGACACAGCCTCTGACATAACTATTGTGAAGATTGCAGTGGTTAAAGAAGAGCAGTACTTACTTAGGAAGTGCACACCATTTAGAGCTTTAGGAGGGACCCCATTTGAAATACCTTTGTCTAGGGTTCACCTTGACTGGGAGGGTGGAAAAGGGAACAAGTAGGTAGGTGTGTTTGAGGATATCCCTGCAGATGTCTTAATAGGAATGATTTTGATAAAGTAGTACCTTGTGTGCTTGCAGTTACACACAGTCAGGCTTGGAGACAGGCAAGTAGGTCTGGTAGCCTGGGCAGACCCAAACAGACTCCATGCCTGAAGCTGGGGCTGGTGATGTGGTTATTTCAGGAAGGGAGCTACCTTGTAACAGTGAGCCTGAAAATGAACCACAGCTGCTGGTAGGTACTGATGTTCCTGTTGACAAGGTGACTGCAAGAGCAGCGGTGAGTGGTGGTACCCAGGCTGACAGGGAGGCACCATTGTCAGAAGATACTAGGCTTCCTATGGAAGGGGAGCTGGGAAGGGTCACAAAAGTAGTGTTGAGACAGGCACAGCTTTCGGACCCTACCTTACGAGGCTTGAGGGAGGTAGCTAAGGAGGCAGCTGATGCTCAAGTAAAAGAGGAGTCTGTATACTGGAACAAAGGGTTACTGCACAGAGAGTGGACTCCTGAGGGAGGGCTGCAGGGTGAGGTAATACAGCAGCTGGTAGTGCCCAAAGCCTACTATCTGTCACTTTTAGCCATAGCCCATGACATTTCATTTGCAGGTCATATGGGTATAAACCGTACCAATAGTCATATTATGCAGAATTTATATTGGCCTGGGATTGCAAGGGATGTAACAGGGTACTGCAGAACTTGTGAGCAGTGCCAGAAGGTAGGAATGGCAGGAGACAAGACCAAAGCTCCATTGATGCTTTTGGCTGTGATTGAGGATAAATTTCAGAGGGTAGCTATGAATATTGTGAGGACTCTGAGTACCCCAAGTTCCACATGGAAGACATATGTGTGCTACATGAGCTAAATGAGGAATTAAACCCGCACATAAGGCAGCTGTTTAATCTCAGCCTTACCACAGGATACGTGCCCAAGGAGTGGCGTACAGCAACTGTGGTCCCACTCCACAAAGGCGGTGCCTCTATGGACCCTGGTAATTACCGCCCCATAAGCTTAACAAGTCTAGTCTGCAAAGCTATGGAGAGGATCATAATGGAGCTCATAAACAAAGATATAGGGGACTTGCAGACATTGGACCCGACCCAGTTTGGCTTCATCAAGGGCAGATCATGCCTTTTGAACTTGGTCGACTTCTTCGAAACAGTCACCAAGGCCATTGATGAGGAAAGGCAGTCCATACAGCCTACCTTGACCTTGCAAAAGCTTTCGACACAATACCCCACTCGGGTATTGTAGAAAAACTTACCAGCTTAAATGTAAACCCATATGTCACAAGATGGGTTGCAAACTGGCTTAAGGACAGAACCCACAGGGTTAGAGTTGCTGGCGCTATGTCAGACTCCAAGCCGGTCACAAGTGGTGTCCCACAGGGCTCGGTCCTTGGCCCCATATTGTTCGGCATCTACTTCTCAGAAGTACAGGCCAACATGGGAGGACTTTGGCTGACAAAGTTTGCAGACGACTGCAAACTGGGTGCCATAGTGGAAAGTGCATCGGACACGGATATCCTTCAGAAGGGACTCACGGAAACAGATAGCTGGTGCCAGAGCCATGGCCTGAAGTTAAACGCCAAAAAATGTATAGTCATACCCTTTGTGAAAAACAAGGTAACCCCAAGCTACCATATAGGTGGCAATCCACTAAGCACAGAAGAGGTTATCAGGGACCTGGGGACCCAGGTTGACAGTGGCCTTTCTTTTGACACTCACATTGCTAAAGTGGTTAGAAAGACCTTCTACATTGCCCACCTGATCATGAAGGGATTCACATCCAGATCTAGTGAGGTCATTGTTCCCTGTACTCTTCACTTATCAGACCAATGATCGAGTACAATGCCCCATTCGGGATGTATCTCACCCGACATCTGCAGCAATTGGAGAGACCCCAAAAGTTCCTCACCAAAAGGATAAAGGGACTCCAAAATCTGTCATATGCTGCCAGACTGAAGAAACTTCAGCTCTATTCAGTCGCATACCATCTGCTCAGAGGTGACATGTGCCTGACATACAAGGCCATGTCCAACCCGGAATTAATGGACATGCTCCACCTCAAAAAATCCAAATTCACCAAAACCACTAGAGCAAGCGACTTAAACCTTAGCACGGATATAAATAGGACATGCTGGAGGGATAGATTTATCACTCAGAGACTCCCTATGCTGTGGAATAAAATCCCGGTCCATGTGAGGCAGAGCTCCTCGCTGGCTCTGTTCAAGAGAAATCTTGACCTGTGGATGGGAGATCGTAGGTTTTCCCCGGGAATCATCTCTGTGTCACTGCTGGACAGAGGCACAACAAACTAATGGGTACAGTATTTTTTCATATAAGGGGTGGTGTAAGCCACAAAACTTTGGGCTAGGCTTATAAATGCCTTAGGGCAGATAGCCTAGTATAAACCTATGAACCTATGAACCTATATATCCTGGTAATAGTAGATTCGGCTACCAGATACCCTGAGAAGGTGGCTCTGTACTCCATCAAAGCAGAGTATGTGGCAAATGTTTTGTTAGAGGTTTTCAGCAGGGTAGGTTTCTCAAGAGAAATACTGACTGACAAAGGTGCCAATTTCATGTCAGACCTGCTGGCTTGTCTGTGGAAGTGTTGTGGGTGAAGCACTTAAAGACTACCCCTACCATCCCCAGACTAATGGTCTTGTGGATAGGTTAAACTCTATACTATACTATAGACCATGTTATGGGCATTTCCAGACCAGTTTAAGAGGGAGTGGGACAAATATTTACCCCATTTGCTGTTTGCATACAGAGAGGTCTCAGTAATCCACAGGTTTTTCACCCTTTGAATTACTGTATAGGGATAAGGTGAGGGAGCCTTTAGATTTGATTCATGATGAGTGGGAGGGTGAATGTGAATCCCACAAGGAATCTGTGTGGCATATATCCTAAACCTCAGGGCAAGGCTTAGGGAGCTGAGAAGTTTGGCTCAGGAGAACCTGGCAGCAGGCCAACAGCAGAAAAAGGTTTGGTATGATAGGAAGGCTCGAGCCTGAGAGTATGCTGTGGGACAACAGATTATGGTGCTCATTCCTGTCAGACACAGTAAGCTACAGGCAGCTTGGGAAGGACCATTTAAAGTGGTAAGGAAGGTCGGTGATGTTAATTACATGGTAATCTTGCTAGGCAGGAGACTGGTGCACAGATTGTACCATGTTAACATGATGAAGCCTTACTATGATAGGGAGACCCTGGTGCTGAGTATTTGCAGTGGATGGCGGGAGAAGTCTGAGGAGCATCTGGGGACGGATTTCCTCAATGAGGCTCAGACTGACACCTCTGTGGAAGGGGTAGCTATATCCTAGTGGCTACCCCCCCCCCCCCACCTGGTGCAGCACCATATGAATACAGAACCCCAAAGGTACAGGGATCCTGAGAAAGTCAGACAGACTTTGAGGGAGGAGATTCAGGAAATGTTGGAACTGGGGGTAATTCAGGAGTCTGGCAGTCCCTGGGCCTCCCCAGTGGTGCTGGTACCAAAGAAAGATGTCAGCATCAGATTCTGCATGTATTACAGAAAACTAAACAGACACACAGAGTCAGATGCTTAATTCATGCCAGGGATAGATGAAGCCTTAGAGTAGCTAGGTGGGGCTAAGCATCTGACCACTATTGGTCTGACCAAGGACTACTGGCAGGTGCCCTAGACTTGTACTGCTAGAGAGAGGTCAGCCTTTGTGACCCCTTTTGGACTATATGCATTCACAAAGATGCCTTTTGGAATGTAAAATGCCCCAGCAACCTTTCAGAGGCTAGTAGATTATATCTTAGCAGGAACTGAATATTATGCCCTTGCTTACCTAGATCATATTGCTATCTACAGTCATTCCTGGCAAGATCACCTTCAGCATGTCAGGGAGGTTTAGGGTAGACTGCAAAGGGCAGGGTTGACCATTAAGCCCAGTAAGTGTCAGGTGGGTATGACAGAGGTCTCCTACTTGGGACATAAAGTAGGGAGTGGTAAGATTAGGCCAGAAACTTCTAAAGTGGGACCTATTCAGGCATGGCCTGTACCTGTTACCAAAAATCAGGTGAGGGCATTCTTGGGGACAGTGAGGTACCATAGAAAGTTCATTCCCATATATAGTACAATAACTGCTCCACTCACAGACCTAACAAGGAAAAGCAGAGCAGATATGGTAGTGTGGACCCTAGCCTGTGAGCAGGCATTCCAAAAGCTTAAATGGTCTTAGGGAGGACACCCTGTGTTAGCCAGTCCAGATTACAGCAAAGAATTTATTGTGCAGGTAGATGCTTCAAACCATGTGGTGGGGCTGTACTCTGCCAGGCTTCCTCAGAGGGAGAAGAGTATCCAGTTATATATCACAGCTGTAGATGCCAACCCAGGGAGGAAAGTATTGCAGCTCTAGAAAAAGAATGTCTAGCCATAGTATGGGCATTGCAGAAACTTCAACCTTATCTGTATGGAAGGAAATTCATTGTGGTTACAGACCATAATCCCTTAACATGGCTACATTGTGGCAGTGAGCAAAATGCCAAGTTATTAAGGTGGAGCCTAGGGTTGCAGGCATATGCTATGATAGTGCAACACTGTAGTGGCATAAGCAATGCCAATCTAGATGGACTCTCAAGGCAGGGTATGAGTTAAAGTGTTCTCAGACAATCCCATTTCTTTCAAGCAATGTTTTTCTAGGGTCACTTGAAAAACTAGCTTGAGTCTTCAAAGGGGGAGGGATGTGACATTGTGAGGTATTGCCAGCTGCACCAGGAGAAGTAGGACAGTGCATATGTGGCATCTGCAAGTATTGCTGGCTGAAGTTGTGTAAATAGTTTTGTGTCATTTGACAGTCACATTGATTTGTACAGATGCTTGTATTAAAATGTATTTGTAAAAGTTGCTTTTGTTAAAAATGCTGCAACAGAATATTAACAGAGTTCTGAATGTGTATTGTGCCAAAGTCAGGCGACTAGATGTGATATCATTTTATAACCAGCTAAACGATGGAACTCTGGCAGCAGCAGTTTTGTTTTTCTTTTTCTTTGGAATCTAATATAAAGGATCTATGTCAGTTGTTGTTCAGTTATTATTTGTACAGTTCAGACACTGAGTAGCATCTCATCTTGCCTTGCGGAAGTGAGCATCTCAGCAGTACATCTTGCCTTGCGATACTAAGTGAGTTAACTAGGGAGAGTTTCTCTTTAGTTCAGTTAAGAATAATGCAGTGAGATTAGTTTAGTATTATTTTCTTTTTTTCTGCATCTGAGAGATTCTATCCAACTGTGTTGTTTTTTTTACATTCCCTGTGACTGATAACTCTGATGTTTAATATAACTAAATATTAAGTATTCTCGTGTTTTCTATTTTATTATCCATTGTTAAATATTTTATACATTTTCATTGTGGCTTGTCTTTTAGAGAATACTTTTAACATCTTGAGAGCACTTGTGCTTATTTTAGTGACACTGTGGTCACTCCGATAAGACTTAGTGCTTCGGTCATACTCTACCATTTATATCAGTATTAATTTGACACAGTATTATTGGTTACCCTTTGTAAGAGCCTTAGTGTATCTGGCTGATGGCAGCAAACTACCTTGTAGTCTGGAGAGATGGTACACAGCTGATGAATCTGTGTCAGCCTTTCCCAGGTGTGTGTGTGTGTGTGTGTGTGTGTGTGTGTGTGTGTGTGTGTGTGTGTGTGTGTGTGTGTGTATGAAAGATTAGATATTCAAGTGTGTGTGTGTGTGTGTGTGTGTGTGTGTGTGTGTGTGTGTGTGTGTGTGTGTGTCTATGTCAGATACTTGGAACTGGGACACAGTGCACCAAGGTGAGTCTTGTTTGGGGTCTGGAGAGGCAGAGTCCAGTCCCAGGTCTGGGGCATGTTTCTGGTGTGCTCTTAGAGAATATTATGCTTGATGCAGAGAGCTGCATTTCAAATACTGTGTACATCCATTCCTGTTTTTACTGACTGCCTATTGCCAGTGTCAGTGGTGAGGATTGAGGATCCTTGATTGCTGGCCCAGGTAAAGAGAGGCCATCACATATTATTACCATTCTCCTCAGTCCTTGCAGTCACCTTGTTCACAGGAACATCAGTACCTACCAGCAGCTGTGGTTCACTTTCTGGCTCACTGCTACAAGGTTGCTCCCTTCCTGAAATAAGCACATCACCAGCCCCAGCTTCAGGCATGGGGTCTGTCTGGGTCCCCCCAGGCTACCAGACCTACCTCCTTGTCTCCCAGCCTGACTGCATGTAACTGTGTGCACAGAAGGTACTTCATTATCAAAATCATTCTTAGCAGGACATCTGCAGCAATATCCTCAAACACATCTAATTAATAACTAGATAAGTGAATGTAGACCTAAATGTGTCAAAGTTACAAATTAATACAAAACTTAAGTCACAAGTAAGAAAGGCTAAACATTATATTTAACTTCTGCCCTGTGGATTGTTAGATAATCACATATAATTTTGTAAGTTAGTTTTAATTTGGAATAAGTAAAGAAGACAAACATGGTTGAGGAGGGAATGGTTTCAAATAATATTCATGAGGTAGAGGTAGTCAGGATTTGAAGGTTAGGGGCTGGGTTCATGAGCAGGTTCAGTGTGAGGCAAGGTTGTTGTATCTTTCGGCTTTTCCCGGTTAGGGGTCGCCACAGCAGAACTCTGGTCCGCTAATGATTAGCAGTAGATTTTTACATACCAGCTTGCCAGGCCTGACGCACAACCTTCAACGAAGGTACGCCCACTCACGCATGTCTCCACACAGAAGACGCTTTAGCTGAGAATCGAACAGGACAACATCTTACTGTGAGGCGACAACGCTACCGCAGCACCACCACCGGTATTCTTGTAAATATGTTTTGAAAGATGTCAGAATTTGGTTGGTTCTAATTGTAAATGGAAGAGAATTCCAGGCTCGGGCTACAGAGCATGAGTATAGAAGCTGACCAATGGGTAGATTAGGCTTGTGCACTAGCAAAAGATGTTGATTTTCAGATCTGAAATATATTTTGGGTAGATAAAATTTAAATATTGACCTTAGGGCAGGACAGACTAAAGGTCTGTCAATTAATTTATGTGTAGTTGTCAGTTGCAAGTAGGTAAGGTAGTGTGGAAGTTCAAGTTAGTTGAGGGAGTGTTGAGCTGCACAGTGGTGATTGGAATGTTTGTCATTTGTAGCAAATTTGGCAATTTTATTATAGCATGTTTCAATCTCAGATTTTAGGGAGAATTGTAGGTTAGTGAGTAATGGGGCACCATAGACAAGATACTAGGAGTAATACATTTTTTGTGAACGATTCAGTTTATAATACAAACCTAGGAAGTTATATTTTCATCAAAGTGCTGGTAGATTATGTAATGAATTATCACAGGAGATTAGAAAGGACTCCAATCTTGATAAGTTCAAGGATGATTTAGACAAATAGTTTGGTGACAGGATGCATGGATTTCCCTGATAGGTGACAGACCCATTTATAGTCTCTATTGAGGCCCAGAGTTTGTGTCCCACTGAAGAATGAACACTGAATATCACCTGAGGACCACAGCAGGTATACTGACAATTCCATATCTATTGATCCCAATTGTATACTCCTTGGACACTTCAATTATCCACCAATCATTTGGAAGTCTTATCCAACTAGCTATAAATTTGTTCAATAGTTCCTTGATTTCATTAGTATCAGTTTCTTGGATCAAACTTTCCAGGTTCCCACAAGAGGGAGAATATACTTGACCTTGCCATACAAGTGCTGTATTTGCCAGCAAAGACTATTTGAGCAAATCTGCCCACCAGGCTGTCAGCATTTCTCTCCAAATTAGTACCAAATTGCCCACAAATTTAACTACTTCAGAGACTTCTCCAAAGCTAACCTTGCATTCTTATCTGAGGGCATCATACTTTGTCACCTGCTGACCCAGTCTCTAAAGCTGCTGCACTTATTCATGACTTACTTCTACAACCATTTCACCCAATGCATATATGAGATAGTACCTATTTAACATAGATATATAGGGAAATTCAGGAATAAATTCCTATGGTGAAAGTCTCAGATAAACAAACTTAAACACTATTACACTCGGCACCTGACTAAGGTCATGGAGAATGTAATTCAGTCACATTGGTCTATCTTACTTGAGTACGGTGGCCTTTTTTCTGACACCCAACAGAGCTTTAAAGCAGAACATGAAGCTGAACCACAATTATTAAAGTCAAATCTACATATCACAAGCATGGATACATTTGAACACACCAATGGATTCTACCTAAATCGCTCTAACTCTTTTGTTAGAGCCAACCATGTATGACAGTTGGACAAGCACAGGTAGCTAGAGGTGAACCACTATGTTGACATGAATATCACTTCTCTAGGAAGATACAAATGGTTTGGTGACAATGTATTGTCATAACACTGATATGCTGTTGTCAGAATTTGTTAGGGCCAGTACTGTGTCCCTTCTTGGTGTCATATCTAATGGCCCATTTCTACTGATAGTCATGGTAACCTATAAACTCTTTGATCCTGAGACTTGGCTTACAAAAGTGACCTTGTTTTCAGTGATATAAAGAGGAAATTATATTTTTTTACTGGAGAGGTGGGAGTTTGTCATAATGGTTAAGGTGTTTACCTTACAAACACAAGGTACAGGCTTTGAGCCTCACATGGAGTGATTGGCTAGCTTAAAATGTCCCCCAGGGCAGTTAGGCTAGTACGAATATATGAACCTATATATATGAAAACAATTTGATAATGACAGGACTTCACTCATTCAAGTCTGCACCATATCCAATAAAAGTAATACGTTGGCTCCCAGAGATAAGTACCTTGCTTTTCAGATAGATAAGCAGTTGAACTGGGTCAGGAATGTTAACTGTACCGTGGAAGAAAAATGCAGAAAGCTTAGCTTGCTGCATAGACCTAAGCAGTGTCTTATACCTGAGGCTAGTTGTATAATTGTAAAGGTTATCCTTCTTCCTGTGATCTTTTTTGGAAACTGAACTGTCAAAACAGGACTCTATCTCAAGATCATAGAATGCTGACTTTATGAAAGAAATGAACTGTTCTTCTAAGCATGCAATGGACTATACTGCAAAATTTACTGGTACAATGACTGTTACATATGGTACAGAGGCTGCTAAGTAGAAAGCTATGCAAACACTTCTTGTTCCCACCTTCCTCTTTGCTCTTCCTCTACTGATTAATCAGTTGTTCCTCTCCTCTTGTTGTTCCTTCTCTCAAACCGCAGAGTTTCTCCTCTCATCAGTACCTCTAGAATTTTTCTCTTTTCATAGCTGTTGATGTGAATCCATAGCCTCTTCTTTTCTAAAACCTTGATCATGCAGATTAATAATGCAATAACTCCTAGAGTTTTACATTTTTTTTAGTATTTCTGGATCTTTGTCGCCATTTAACTCATGATCTATTTCTCTTCGTGTAGACCTGTTCACACTCCTGTACAACTGCCTTACCCGAACTACTTCCTTCTTCTCTGCAATCCCCCTTTTTTCATTTTTCCTTCTGTGACAACTGCTAATTGTCACGCACCCAGATGACTAATGTAAGTTGAATCTGTAATCCTTCAAATCTTGTTTATACTCACAAAGAGTCCACTATAACCTCTTTGTATGTTTTTTTTCTCTCACTAAATATGTTTTTGGAGCTTTTCTCCACAGACTCTGACTGAAAAGTGGTCTTGCATGACCCAGTCGGACATTCCTTGTAACCAAATACAAGTAAATAAGTAAATAATTAAATAAATAAATAAACTCTTAGAATAACATCTCATTACACTCTAACATGGGGACTTAGATCCTCTGAAATGTTTCAATCAAAACTACCTAGAATAACACATTTAACAGTAAGATGCATGGAGTCTTAGCACCAGTAAACTGAAACCCAGACCACTGAGACACATGTAAGTGGTGTCCTAACACTTTTTATGCCAGGAGTTATTATAGATCATAATCTGAAATTGGCTGGCTG
The DNA here is from genome assembly GCF_019279795.1 of Protopterus annectens. Lineage (NCBI taxonomy): Eukaryota > Metazoa > Chordata > Ceratodontiformes > Protopteridae > Protopterus > Protopterus annectens. The sequence continues at coordinate 536,769,524 of NC_056727.1, read as the reverse complement.
GAGCTATTTCAATGGCTCGTATATGTACAAGCATAAATTATCTATAATATAATCTACTCCCCATTTAATCTATCATTCAGTGGTTGAGGTCATAGTCCCTAAACTTAGTTAAAAATTGCAAATAGATAGGCAACTCTTTTTTTTCGGTTCATGTCACCAAGCTTTGGAATGATATCTCTTTTCTCATTAGAATGGCTGTCAAAAACTATTATAATATTATATTTTTTTCTAAAGTGAGTTGTAATTATATGGAGAATTTATTTTTTTAGCTTTGTTAATCAGGGCAGAACACTTATCCAAATGGACCTATTTCAGGCTCAGCTCAGGAAATTACAAAAGAAACAAAACAGCAAAATGAATAGCAAAATTTGCAAGAAATACTAGATAGAAAAATTTGCAGTTACAATGATAACTAAGCAAAACTATGGACAATAGATTGATGTCCACAACAAAATAATAAAACACAATAATTTAAAAGAAAAAAGGTGCTAGAAGAAAAAGATGAAAGCAAATGAAATGTATTAGTAAATGGATAGAGTCAGAAAGGAAAAGGAAAATGGAAAGAAAGAAAAAGTAAGGAAGAGGAAAAGTAGAAAGAAAACGAAGAGAAATATAGAGAGATATAAAGAAAAAGTCAATTGAAAACAAAAGCAAGAGAAAGAGAAAAAAGAATATGGAGGGGAGATGGAGGCAAAAGTTGTAGAAAGAAGGACTAAAAACATTATGATTATTTTTTTATTTATTACTTGCATTTTATTTATTGTTTTACATTTATATATTTATTATTTACGTTTGCTTGCTGGGAGTGATCAACTAGTCCATGTAGAACCCATTTTCAGTGAAATCCCTGGGAGAAAAGCTTCATGAAAACAGAACAACAATAAAGCAGTCGTACATGGATGAGCTAAAATAATAATTAAGAAAAAGACATAAATGTAAATATGTAGCACACACATATTGCATAGAGGTAATTTTTTACATTTACATATCTGTCAGTAACTTGAGAAAAAAGAACTTTTCAGATTCAAAAGAAGTAGCAGATGATGCCTGGGAATTAGGAAGGTAGAAGAAGGTGGAAGAATTTGTTTAGGAGAGTGGAGGTGTCATATATGCAAATGGGGAAGATTCAGATAGATGAGATTAGTCATGAATGGTGGTTAGAAGGAAACAGGTATCCGTAAACAGAATACAGGCAGGACAGTAGGTAGTTAACCTGTTAGGACAGAACATTGGCATAATCTGGAGTTTAGGAGATGAGCTCATATGTTTCTTTTGAAGTTTTTTATCCATTTCCTTTAGTGTACTTGGCATGGTGTTCCAATTTTTGGAGATGTGATTGGAGTAAAGAGCATGACCTGATGAGTTAGAGACATACATTGTTAAGAAAGGAATTTATTTTGGTGGAAGAGATCTAGTGGGGTATACCACTGCAGGAGGGTGTTCAAGGAAGGACACTTATCTGTGGTGGGGTAAAGAATGGAATTAACAGCTTGTAACTATAGGAATTGAAGATAGTTTTGGAATTCCATCCAGTTATTTCTTTCTTGTAAGGGCAAACCTGTGATGGGATCATTTTTAAGCAGATTAGCAGAGAATTTGGTTATTTTGCTATGGCATTGCTCAAGTTTTGCTCAAGTTTTGCTAAGAAACCATACTGTAGATTAGTGAGGATGGGGCAACATATAGGAGTGTGGGAAGAAGAAGATAAACTTGCACAGCCAATTTATGACATAGGTCAGTGAAAATGGCTTGAGGGCTTGCTGTGTTTTTCTTATGCCATTATGTGTATGGATATCAAACTTGAGGTTATCAATTGTTACACCTAGTGTATTGGTATGAGAAAGCTCGTTAAAGTTTATGCTTTATTGTTTGTGTCTTTCGGCTTTTCCCGGTTAGGGGTCGCCACAGCAGAACTCCGGTCCGCTAATGATTGGAAGTAGATTTTTACGTACTGGCTTGCCGAGCCTAATGCACAACCTTCAACGAAGGTTGCCCATTCACGCATGTCGCTACACAGAAGACGCTCTAACTGAGAATCGAACGGGCAACGTCTAACTGTGAGGCAACAATGCTACCGCAGCACCACCACCACCGCGAGCCAAAGTTTATGCTTTATGATGCAAAAATATTAAAGCTATTGGAGTTTTGGGAACTACATTTTTTCAAGAAAACAAATTTTTCTTATTACAAAGCATGACATCATTTCCTAACACATGCCTTAATAGACCAAATTCCAAAAGAGTTGCTCTCAGTGTAAGTCTGCCTTGTTTCCAAAAGACTTGCTGTCAGTATAAGTGACTTACTTTGTGTAAAGCCTGTCTATAAATGGGCTTGCACAGGGGGCCAGATTCCAAAACACCTGCTCTTGGCATGCTCTCAGTGTGAGTAGTAACGTACATTGAGAGCAAGTTTTTTTGGAATCGGGCCCAATGACAGACAACTGTCTTTCTCTTGCTCCTGTGCTCACACTCAGGAGCCACACTTTTAACTCTGTACATTCTCTCTAGTGCTTTTTTAACACCTTTATTGACTTATCGCTTTGGACATTGGCAAACATACATTTATATAAAATTAAGACAAACCATGTTAACATGTACACAGTTACAAACATTGTACATCACATATATTTTTATGTACAATTATCATCACTCCAACCTTACATAAATTGATCACTTCCTGCCTCACTCTTTCTGCAAAAAAGATTCTGCATGTATTGTTCCCACAATTTTCATTGCTTTCTATGCAATTTGCTTCTAACATTTTCTAAAAATTCTACTTCCAGTTCTTTTATCTCTTTAAAATATTCACTACTTCATATGCAGTTGGTTTAGACTTTTATTTCCATTTTCTAGTAATTGTTTTTTTTAGTAGCCACCAAAATTAAAATTAACAAGGCCTTACTATCTCTATGCTATTTAGATCCTGTAGTCTAGCTGAAAAAAACATAATTTCCTTAGTTGCACCCATTTACTCGCCTTCTGTGTGGAGCCTGCATGTCCTCTCCGCGGTTGGGTAGCATTCAAAAGACATGCGTGCGTAAATGGGCATGCCTTTGTTGAAGGTTGGGTGTCGAGCTGGCACCTCTGCGTTTCGTCTACTGCCAATCATTAGCGGACCGGAGTTCCGCTGTGGCGACCCCTTACTGGGAAAAGCTGAAAGACAAACAACAACAACTCTGTATGGAAATTTTAAAGCCTGCCAACTCATCATACTCCCAAAACATATTTTCCCAGTTATCTCTTTCCTCTCCATCACACCTCCAACATCTGCCAGCTACCTGAGGAATTTTTTTTTGGAGTCTGCTTGGGGTATAAAAATACCTATACAAACACATCCAAGCAAAAATCCTAAATCTTCTAGAATTTATTGCATAGTTGACAGCCATACAAATTGTCTCCCATCGTTCCCTTCTGAATTGCTTATCCAGTCTCTCATCCGAATCTTTTCTAACCTCCTTTGGTTCATTCCAATAGTTATCATGCAATATTTTATTTGCCCTACTAATTATCCATTTTTTAGCAACAGCTTTTGTTCTAGCGCCAACTAAAAACTCCAACAAAGCAGGTCTTTCACTAAGGATTTCCCTGTCCCTTTCTCTTTGCCTATACTTGGATATCAATCCATGATAAAGAAGGCAGTTTCAAGCCTGTAGTCTAAATGTCTTCTTGACTCTTCACACTCTATTACCTTTCTCTCTCTCTCTCTCTCTCTCTCTCTCCTCTCTCTCTCTCTCTCTCTCTCTCTCTCTCTCTCTCTCTCTTCTCTCTCTCTTCTCTCTCTCTCTCTCCCTCCTCTCTCTCTTCTCTCTCTCTCTCTCCCATATTATTGGTTCCTAATACCTTGTTTCCTTTGCCAGTTTTTCTCAGTAGATTCCAGTCTTTTCATGCCCATTCCCTGTAGTAATCCCCAGTTGGCAGCATCTCTTTTCTCCATTCTCATGTTGGCTTAATTCTTAGAATACTTTCGGCTACTTTAGAAATACAATATTTTGTACGGCTATTGTTATTCTCCTTAAGGATTTGAATCCAAAATTCCACTCTCTTATTATTTCTTGAATTTCCTTCCTGCTTTATCATTATCCCTTTCCACTTTAATTTATAGCTTTCTTCTTGTGTTATGTATTGATCCCTGCTCTCTTCCCCTTCTAGATTAAATCATTCAACTCTTTATTAATTACTGTCCATAACTTTTTCTCTGGTTGATAAAAATATTCCTGACCCATATATAAAATTAAATGGACTAAAACATTTTCACTGCTTGTATCTTGGTATCCATATCCATAAACAAGAGTTTCTAGCTTTTCAGTTTCGTATTATCTTTTGTTTAGTCAATTCCCACATATTCTTAGCTGCCATAAAAGAATACTTTTAAGACCATGCTCCTAAATACTTCATTTTAGCATGTCCCAATAAATGTGGGTATTGCTGAACCAATTCATGCATGTACATGGCTTACAGATATAATCTTTGTTTTGTCTTATTGATTTTATATCCTGAAAAGACTTGAAACTATCTCAGAATGTTTCACAATACCTAGATGTCCTTTTCTGGTTTTATCAGGTACAAAATAATATCTTCTGCAAATACAGCCAACTGTTCTTGATTGTCATACCAGTTATATTCTTGAATTTTTGAATCCCTTATTTTCTTATTGAATGGCTCTAAATATAATGCAAATAACAAAAGGGAAAGAAGAGACCCCTATCTGATTCCTCTGTTCAGATGCAACTTATCGGGAAGAACCCTCCCCTTTAATGTTTGCCTCCAATCCCTCATATATCCTCCTAATTAACGTTATTATTGCATCAGAGAATGCAATGCTTTCATTGCTGTACTCAAAAAACTCCAGGTTTACTCTGTCAAATGCTTTCTCTGAATGAAGACCCACCACCAACAGTAGTATTTTCTTACTATCTGTTTCCCTCTGGATCATCATTTTTTTTTATTAATGCTGTCAAATGTTTGCCTCCTCTCCACAAACCCACATTGATCCATATCTATTCTTTTGGCAACACCGTTGCTATTCTATTAGCTATTACAGAAACAAATACTTTATAATTATGATTTAAAATTGGAATGAGTCTAAATACGAAGCTGGGTCTGGTGGGTCTTTCCCATCTTTAGGTCATATAGCTACCACAGCTTTCTTCCAGGATGTCGGTGCTTCCCCTCCTTTTAAAATACTGTTAAACAAAACCTTCCATATCTTTTAACTTTCCTCCATCCTAGTTTCCAAATCTCCACAGGAATACATCTATTCCCAGAGACTTCCATATAGGTTGATTATATGCCATTATTTTTGTCTCATCTCTGACTGTCTTACTGTTAATCATTGAGCCTCATCTACCTCTGTCCTTGGCATACTTAAGTCTTCCATAAATATTTTCATTTGTGCTCTTTTTTGACTTCCAAGCTGCTCTGCTTTATGCTAATGTTTATAAAATTTCCAGAATATTTCTAACTCCTCAAACATGAACTCTGGTTATTTTTCTTGTTATAGGCCCCCCTAAGTTTGGCAACAACCATTTCTACATTCTGTTGCCTAAGTCATTGTGCTAAACATTTTTGTGCTCTGGAGTTAAAGACACAGTTGATTAACAGCAACCTTTCTAAGCTCATGCATAGTATCCAGACACTTCCTTATCTTCTGTTTAGCACCATGCAGTTGCGCCTCTTCTTGTTCTATGAGATCCCTCTTATTCTGCAACTTTAACCTTTGTCAGCCCACCTACATAATTCTTGTTACTTCTTAACCATATATCTTTCTTTTATTTCTACCCTGTTTGTAAACTCACTAGCTATAACTTCTGAAGAAATGTATGTATTTCCTAATAACTCTCAAATAATTTCACTATCCATTCTTTAGGTTCCTCTCTTTTTAACATATTGATGGTAACGTGCCAGTGTCGCATTTGTAATTCATTGCCTTGCATTTTTATCTTAGCTCTTACTGGTGCATGATCTGAAACAGTTCTTGGATGTGCATCAAAGTGTTAAATTAAATGCACATGTTCCTACGAAATGTAGTTATTTTAAGCAGTGCCAGTTGTCTTGTTTTAGGCAGTTTTGAATGAGTCAGCTCTGAGTCTACTAAGGTTTCTAACTATGTTATAGCAATGAGAATTTGGTTTCCTGCTGTAGTTCCAATGATATATGTGAACAGATGGTCACTCAGAGTCAGGTAGAGTGCCTGGATGAGTCATTTTATTGATGTCATTTGTGAGTATCCAGTCTAAGACTCGCATAGTGTTATTGGCTTTACTATGCCTTGTTGGGATTCTGATGAGATGAAAGAAATTATAAAGATTTAGGGAGTTACTGGCAGAGGAATTTAATGTTGCCCAATGTGTATATATCACCAAGTATGCATGTTTTTAGCTTGATAGTTTTAGATACCCAGGATAGAATGTCTTCAAGTATAGAGTGGTTATTGTCCGGAGGTATATATAAAGTTACAATACATATGTCTTTGTTTAGGTTTAGTTAACGTTATCTGAGAAACATTTCTCCATTATTAAATCAAGGGATGCTATTTCTTTAGGAATGGAATTAGAGATTATTTTATATATTATTGAAACACTATCTGCCTTTTGCTTTATCAATCTATTCTAAGCATACTGTATCTTAAGAGAAGAATTTCTTCATCTGATATGCTTAGACTGAGCCAGGTTTGTATGAGAATGAGTACATCTGGGAAGTGGAAGAAGATCCAAGTATGCAGTTCAGCTATTTTGTTGTGGATGGTGTGGATATTTAGGTTAATTAGCTTTAAGGACTTGTTAATGGATTTTTTTTAGGTTTTGACTGCAAATATTAATATGATCAAGGGAGAAGGGTATTATAGCAACTTCTGTGCCTTAGTGTGGGTGGATATCCCCACATTGTATTCATGTAGTGTTTGAGGCTAGGGCAGTAGAAAAGCAAAGTAAGATCAGGTTCTTTGGGAAATTTAGATATATTCTGTCTCTGTAAGATTTCAGTGGTAGGCACTTTGATTTCAACATAAGAAAGAGTTCAGGATTAATAGTCAATGGAATGAGAGTGAGTAGGTGAATATTACCTGATGGAGTTAGGAGTGATAATGAAGGTCTGAGTGGTGATTGGTATAGTCTGAAAATAGCAATAAAATAACGAGATTTGGAAGCACATCTATGTGGAAGACAAATATAATAGCCGCAAAATATGGTATAAATGGTAGAAACATTATATGGCATAAATAATATGTCCTTTGCAGACTGGCTCGAGGCCCTATCCCTGTATTCTGTCTCCTAGAGGCTTTTGAGGGGAGATCTATGCCTGGCATACAGGGCATTGCCAGACCCACTCTGATGGACCTCCTGCATATCCACATAACAAAAAGTACCAGAATTACCCATTTTAAAGACTTAAACCTTGCCTGTGATATAAATAGGACCTGCTGGAGAGATAGGTATGTATCTGAGAGACTAACCTGTCTATGGAACAGGTTCCCCATCCAAGTGAAGCAGAGTTCCTCCCTAATTCAATTCAAGTGCAACTTGGACAACTGGATGGGAAACTGGAAATTCATCCCTGGTTTGGCACCTATGTCTCAGATGCAAACAGGTAACCTGTAAATGGTTCATCTCCCAGGCCTATGCTTACACTTATCAAGGGTATCAGAACTTGTCAGAGATTTGGAGTGCATAGCTTGGCTTAAAAAGTAAACGGCTATAAACCTATGAACATAAGTGGAAATGAATGGAACTTGTAGTAGCATGGCTAGGATGTGGTGAGAGGGGCAACTGTCCCAGGCACAAAGAGTTGGGGAGTGTGATCTGCTGATCCTGATCTTTAATGCAATACCGGCCTTTAAAAAATTATATTGCATTTGATGTCAAACCCAAGCTCTGTAGCACTCCATGTGTGGTCTAAACTGTAGCAAGCAGTTTGCTAGAGTTCAAAAGAAAAAAAAATCTTTTTTAACTAAAACCTGTGAGCTGTAGCCATGCAGGCAGAGTACAAACTGTAGCAACTGGTTGCTACATTTGTAGCAAGCATTTTGCTACATTTTAAAAAAGGAGAAATGTTTATCTATTCATTTATTTATTCATTTTTTAAACTAAAGTGTGAGCGCTGTAGTGCTCCATGTAGGCAGGGTATAAACTGTACCCACTGTCTGTTACATTCATAGCAGGCAGTTTGCTACAGTTTAAAAAGGAGAAATATATATTTTTTAAACTAAAGCATGAGAGCTGTAGCACTCCATGCAGGTGGGGTATGTTGATGGATGGTTTTGGTCAGGGAAACAGAAATGGGACCTGAAAGGCTCAATAGATGCAAAGGGAATGTAAATCTGACATTGGAATTTTGTGGGCACACTTCTGGCATTTTTTAAAACTAGAAGAGACCTTACCTTTCTCAGCCATGTCTAAAAAGATATGGCTGGAAGACACTCACTCACACACTTACTCACACAGAAAGCTTAAGGAAGAAGAAGAGAGGAAGGGAAGTTTTTTTTTTTTTTTTTTTTTTTTGTAAGAGAAAGAAAGTGAAGGGGGAAAACTATGATGATAGTTATAGAAAGTACACTAACGTGTACGGGAAAAGAATATCAACAATGATATTTAAGGTTACACTATGTGTAAGAAATAAGGAAAATGAGAGAGAAACAATTAATTAATCAATTAAAAAGAAAAAGAAAGAAAGAAAGAAAGAAACAGAAATCTCTACAAAATTAAATGAAATTTTACCTAAACCCACTGAAACTCGAGAGCACTGGCAAAACACGACTGTTTCGGAAAAGCACCAAACGAGATCTAATTGTGAGAGAGGGATTGTTAGTAGAGGTGAAGCTTGAGAGTTTTTGGCTGGTGTGAGCTATAATCACGGCCAAGTCGGTTCCGATATCGGAACCGGACCCAATCTGTCAAGGATAAAATGAAGACTGACAACATTAGATTAACAGTTAAATTAACCTGTGTTAAGTTGCAGGTGAGTCTAACAGAAAATGGCACTCAGACTGTATCATACCAGACATAGTTGGGCGGTGGGGTAATGTGTTCCACTGTTCAATTTGGATTTGGAAGTTTTAAGACTACAATACTTTATAGTTATAATGTGAAATGTATCTCCGTGCACACACTCCAGTAATAAATGTACAGCACTGCAGATAAAATGTGTTATTTCTGGTCTTTAGGGGTTTGCTTGTGATCAGAAGCTTTGCTAATGTGATGACTACTTTCTGTACTATCTGTAAGAAAAAGTAAAATGAAGTAGCTATATGACAGTTTAAATAGTTAGCAACAATTTATGTATTTCTAGTTATTATTATTATTAAGACTGATCACAGAAGCTAATATTCTTGGAGTATTCTGCTCTGCCAAGAGATGTAGGATCAGACTTCCTGAAACAAGAAAGAGGAGATTTTTATCCATGTCTGAATGCATGCTTTGTTTTGACAGTTAACTTGATCTTTATCTATTAATTTTATTAATGGTGGCTCGAATTAGGTTGCCACTCTTCCTGTAAGTAACATTGTATCTACACTAATCATTGATATGGGCCTATAAGGTGTCAGAAAATCTGGGGGCATACAATGTTTCATTTCAAATATTATATTATATTTTTCCCTAAAAGTAATGTAAATTAGCCTTCTACAGAACCCACAGAGAGCTTCCTTAGTAAAACTAGTAATTGTTTAATGATGTTATATGACCAATATTAAATAATTCTTTTTGTGGCTTTTGCAGTTTTCATATTTCTTATTACTTCAGTTATTTCTTGTTTTAATACCAATGATACTTCCAAGTCCTCTCTATATAGCCTCTGCAGTTTCAAACTTCATGATTAGTTTCTGAAGTCTTACGTATTGGTTTATTTTAATGTTACATATAATCTAGCTTTCAAACTATTCTTTTCTCCATTTGTCTGTATACTTGCACTGTTCTTTCCTTATTCCCCATCCTTCCTAGTCTTAGAATTCCCAGTAACTTATTATTCTTAGCAGAGTTACAGCTCATTTTACTCCTTAGTATAATTTTGTTCATAGGTGTAACCTCTTGTTATTGTATTTTACAGCACTCCTCTTCTGCACATTTTAAGTACCAGTTTTCTTTTTTTCTCTGATGCAGGACAAGCCTGATGGCTCCTCTGCAAGCAATCAGTTTGACAATTTGTTCCACAGGCAGAGATCTGGACTTGCCTGGGCTAGGAAAGAGTCTTACTGCCCATTCTCTCTTGCCCAAGTAGCCCCAAAAACACTGCATTATTTAAACAAACTATTTTGTGTCTTTTTTTATTACTTTCTTGCTTTAAGGGTGGTGTGTCAGCTGTGCTGAGACTATTGGCTGAATGGTTGAGTGGTACAACTATTAAGAAACTTTTCTGTGCAATCTCCATGAGCAAGGAGCAGTCGCTCACTATCTGTGCAATGCAAAGATACTAAGACGTGTCTGGCGTCGATGCAAGATGTGTGCAACAGGTGCAGAAGGAGCAGGAGTGTGCAGATGTTTGTTGTATGAACGAGAGAAGACTTTTGAATGTGCAAGTTTATGTTGAACAAAATGTGATTACTAGATAATAGATAAGTTAGCCACTTCATGATTGTAATCTTTATTGGATGAAAAAGCTGCTCTATGGTGCTTTCTCTATAAAACGAGCAGCAGAAGAAAGCAAAACTCTGTAGATAGTGAAAAATAATATATGCATTAAATGTAATACTTTAGAAGATTTGGAGACAGAAATAGAAAGCCTTAGAAGAGAGATTAGTATAATGGGAGGGAATTGTGAATACATTGTGGGTATGGATAAGTGTAAGCCCATGGGCAACTTAGGCTGAATTATGATGGTAAAATTAAGGAGATTTTAAATATGGATAAGGGATCACAAACAGAGGATTTGCCAGATATAGCTAACAGTGTCAAATTGTTTATCAGTCAAGCGGATCAAACTGATTGCTTGTTTCCAGTAGCTATGAGAGGGAGCCTGGAACATAACCAGTTAGATGGCTTGGTTAGTGTTACAGGGACCAATGAGAGGAAAAGCAAAAGGAAGGATAGCAACAGCATGGAACGACCTTTAGACGAATCAACAAAAAAACAGGACAGCTAACAGAAGAGAAGAGCAGTTGGAGGAAAATTCAGTATACATTTTAATCCAAATGATCTAGACAAGAAGGAACATGTGGGGGTTTATTAATATGTGATTCTATGATCAGAAAAGGTATCAGACCGCTGTGTAGTATAGACAGGGAAAATGTTACAGTGACTAGTCTTGGCAGTAGCAAGTTGCAGGATGTGTAGCTGAGTTTACAGATATTATTAACAAGTAAGCTTTCTCGTGAATCAGTTATAACACATGTTGGTGTTAATTATTTTTTAAAAAAACATTCCTTTGCAAAAGCTGTATGGTCTGCTGCAAGAAATATCTGAGAAATATCTGTTAAATGAAGTCAGTATGTGTTCTTCAGAGATTGTCCCTTCTCCAGCATTAATTGACTACTAGTATTTGAAAACAATGTTGTTTAATATCTGGCTCAGAAATTTCTGTATTTCAAAAGGAATTGACTTGATCAGAGTGTGGGATGATTTTGTAGTGAATGAGAAATTATTTGACAAAGACAGGCTGCATTTGAGTTGCCATGGAGGTAAACTGTTGAGTAAAAAACTTAGTGATACTGTGTGTCACTTTTTAGATGTTATAAAAACAATCTAGTCAGGGATGCCAAGAGAAGACTGAATAAAGAACAGATTTTTTTATGCAAATGCTGAAGGTTTAAATAAGAAAATGGCTGAATTACAATGAAGTTATTGGGATGCTAAGTATGATGTGATTGTGATTATTGTATCTTGGAAGTATGAAGGTATTGTACTTCACGATTATATACTGTACGATTGTTTGAGGGAAAGTAGAGGGGGGGGGGGTATGACGAACACATTTACATTTTTACAAAAGGAATCAAACTGTATTAACAAATTAACATTAGCAAACATTATACTTCACATATATTGATATATATATATAGTTCTACCTGACAAGTTCGACATACCAAATAATCGACAAGCACTTAACCAACATGACAACACTGACAACTAATATCACCGACAACTGAAATAGCCGACTATAAAAACGTCGACACTTATATGCTCAACAAAGAACACATAATTCCAAGAAGGAATGCTCACAACATGTGTATATTTACAAAACATTAATAAATACTACTGACATACTTCTGCTCATGTCACACGTGTACCAGCACAACTACAAAAATAAATATCATATCACAAAAGTCCAATGAAAACTCCTGGTCAAATGTCAACTTTCCGACATTGCAAGAAACTTTCCGACATTGCTCAGTACTGAAATTTTGCCGGTGCACTCTTCCATACGACTAAACACTGAAAAGTAACTGGTCCACATCAAAGCACAATGAGAAAACTGCAATATTTACATTTATGTTTTCAAAAGTCTTGCAATAGCTTTAACGAACTCAACGTTAGAATACTGAGCAATATTAGCAATCACTGACTCAAATTGCCGTTGTCTTAGTACCACCTTTCTTCTCTTTGGCGAAGGTATATACCCGACAGACATACGTATCCTTAATTCATCAACCCGGTCCTGTTCACGTGCAAGTATATGTAACAAATACTGTAAAATCCGTCCCTTTATCTCCTAAAAGGCCCTTCAATCTCCTATGCCACGCTTCAACTGTATTTTGCGTTCTAGGTAAACACAGCTCATTCAATTCTGAAACATTCCAAAACTTAATCGGAAACAGTGGCGGGAATCTCATCGATGAAGTAAACCTGGTATTAAACTTATGACTTTTTCCATACACATACCAGTCAGAAAAGTATTGTAGAACATCTTTACCTTCTTCTGGAAATGATTCCTTCATTTCGTTAAACTTTTCTTTCACTTTATTTTCAGGCAAAAAAAAAAGCGAGTGCTACTAATGATTTAACAGCTAACTGTAGTTCCCGAGAAGTATTATACGCACAGCTTAGACCTAAAGCCTGTACCTTCCGCCAGATGTTTTGCCCAAAGTGAAACAAACAACCCTTAGAAGTAACATCAGGGAGATTAAGTCTTATACTTTTTACCGCTGCTATTTCAAAGTCACATAGTACAAATTTCACTTGAACATCCAGATTGTTTGACATGAGCAGACATAGTAAACTGTTCCACATATAGTTATATGCTTTCAGAGATTTTTTAGACATCAGTGCATATGCAAGTGGAATGGACTTACTGTATGTACCGTATTGCACAAACGCATGAATACTATACAGTTGACGAATAGTGACACTTTTACAAAAGAATGTGCCATCTATTAACCAAATAGTAGCTGTACTTAAATCACATAAGTTTTGTAATGTACTAAACACAACTACACTTGTCTCCGTCAAACTATCTGACATTTGTTTACTTATAAATGCACCGTTCTTCAATGTAAACTTACTGAAATCTATATTCTCTATGGTTAGCTTTACGTTGTCAATTTTTCCAAACTTCAATCGCCTAACGCGATTAACCTGTTGTAGCAAAGCTTTTCTTTGTGGAAGATGGTGAACTGTAGACAAGGGAGTGGACGATAAAGCATCGTCCACTATAAGTGACGGTGTATCTCTACTCAAACCAGCTCTAAGTTTCAGTTCACTACAAGCAAAATAGCGATCTAGCTCTCCTGGTTCCGCAGCATGACTATGGGCAACAGACTTTTCAAGTCAATCGCCTTCAGATAAAAGTACGGTAACCGCTCTACCTTTACATTTGTCTGTAGTCTTATACTTGCAAGCCAAATAGCGTCTCTCGCTCCTAGCACGTTCCAGGTAATATAGATAGTTGTCTATAATCAACATAGCTTTATTTTTGTGTGAGTCTACTGTATGGTATATCGTTCCAAGTACTCCTGGACTACTACCTTCATTACTAGCCATTTCGTCTTTGATGCATAGCACCACGAACTATTACTGCCAAACGTATTTAAGTGATTAGCTAATTATGTGTGAATGTTTCACTACTTTCATTATCAGGAGTTGCACTGATTATTAAGTAGTTTTCTTCTGGGAATGTTTTTGTTAGTTGCACTGAATTATTTACATTACTTTTAGCTAACTATTTTTACGATATCTCTGACTTGCAGAATATTAAACCTTTGTCGATATTTTGTAGTGTCGATTTTCCGTATTGTCGGCTTTTTGAACTTTCGTTCTTGTCATACTGGTGAAATTGCTGTCGATCTTCTGAGTTGTCGACTTAGTCAGGTAGAACCATATATATATATATCACATAACCTAAGCAACATTATATAAATTATTCAATTCTTGCCTCTTTTTTTTTTAAACAAGAAACATCTTTGTTAAACCATCACTTATGACATAAGCAATCATACATTTATATAAATGAATACAAACCACACCGACACAATCCTTGTTGCAAGTATTTTACATCACAAGCCATAATGATACACTCCCAGCTGCAAATATTATACATTACTTACAATCTACTCAATCATTTTCAGTCAAACATTATATAGCTAATTTAAGTCCTGCCTTATTTTAAACCTCATTCCTCCCCTGTATGTATTGTTCCAAGAATTCCCATTTTTCCTATATAGTTTGCTCCCACTCTTTTCTAAAGATCTCAGTTCCAGTTGTTTTATCTCTGTTACTATATTTATTACTTCTAATATAATGCTTGGAGCTTAGGCCAGACTTAGGCAGATAGCGATTGAATTGTATTCCCTGGCTGTCTCATTAAAATTGTCACTTTGCTGTCGGGACTGCCTTCCACCAAGGTTGAAGACTTTAACTGATGACTAATCTCTGCAACTTTGCAACTCTGGCAAATGAGGCAGTGTGTTAGTGAAATATTTGTTTTTAAGCAAAGTGTTTTATTTAGTTTATGGACATATTTTACAAAATGTATCATAATAAAAATAAATACAATGGTAAGATAAAAACACTCATGTAAGACGGAGAGCAAGAATGATTTATTTTAAGTGTCACTGCATTTTTCAGCCATCCCATTATTAGTACTTCAAGAACTTGTGATCTTGGAAGGAAATACCCAAGTGGAAGTGTGAAAAGAAAATTGAGGCAAGCAAGAAAGGTGCTGAAGAGCAACAAAACAGGTGAGCTACATAAGTACTTCAGAAGGCCTGCCTTGGGAACACCTGAAGACACAGACCAGGAAAATGCAGACGAGAAGAAATTGTTTGCCTGAACCTACTAAACTAGCAGAAGTGACCAACAATCACAAGAAGCTGATGGTATACAAAGGCCTCAGTGCAATGCCACATCCAGACATACTGAAGAGACTGTGGAACACAGCGTAGAACACAGCAACAGCAAGCTTCCAGAAGATATTCCAGAAACACAGCAACATGATCTTCAGGGAAGTAAAGATCTGGATATTTCTGCTTCAGAGAGGGATCAAAAAATGTAAATTTTAAAGGTCAGCTTAATATAACAGAGGATCCAACCACCTGGCCAGAAAGCACGGAGCAACATGTGAAAGATTAAAAACTGGATCACCAAAAATTCCTTTAAAATACTTTTTCAGAATAGAAATGGAGCTGGCTTCTCCAAAGTTCACTGCAAAAAAAATGCTATATAGGGGAATAATTTTGTGCCTTTGGTTAATACACTCCATGTGAGCTGATAAGACATTTTTTATTGCTACATTTTGGAAATGATGTGAAAAGTGTCTTGACTACTTCTAGGTTCAAACACCGTCCTAATGTATACAATAGAATGGCAGAGCATGAAAAGTCAAAAGGTCATTTAGAGGCTATGTTAAATGGTTGTGAACATGAGAGGAGCCTGTGTGCTGAATACACTATTGACAACATCCATGAAAGCCTAATAACTCATGAAAGAAAGAGATAGCATCAATTTTTTTATGTTTTTTATCTAAGCATAATGTGGCATTTAATGGCACTGTTGAACAGTTAGGAAGCTCCCATAATGGCAACTTCCTTAAAATTATAGAACTGTTGAGAGACTTTAACCCAGTTATTCAGGACCATTTCAAATGAATTTCCAATAAGGAAATGCATTTTCACTTCCTTGGCAAATGTACTCAGAATGAACTTATCACTATTATGAGAGATGCAGTGCAAAAGAACACCATTCACTGAGTAAGCATTGAAAGTATTTTGCTGTAATTCTTGACTGTCGTCCAGATATCAGCTGTCAGGAACAAGTGTCCATGACAATTAGATTAATGTCTGATGGAACATTATCTGGTATACCAGCTGGTGTGTATGAGTAATTTATAACTTTTTTAGGTGTGGAGACTGCCATTGGGGAACATCTGTATAGTGTGCTTAAGTAGGAGCTTAAGCAATTAGGGTTAGACTTCAATAATATCCAAGTTCAAGGCTATAACAACAAAGTAACATGATTCCTTTATTTTCTCTTCTTGTTCAATTTTCAGTTTCTTCTAATTTCCCCACACTAAAAATGTCTCACTACCAGTCTATTGATTTTTGTATTCGTCTGATTTTCTCCATTTGCTGTCATGATGACTGTTTTGTCTGCGCTCAGCTTCAGACCACATGCCTTCAGTTTTGTGTTCCAGTCCTCTGTCATTTGCTGATGTTCCTGCTCAAAGTCTGCTTACAGTAGCACTCTAGTTGTATATTGTAGCTTTGTTGCTCTGCCCTCTCTGACCTGCTTGCTAATGTAGGGCATCACCTATATGAATGCAGTGACTAGGAGTTGAACCCTGATGCACACCCACTCCCATTCAAATCTCCTCTGTCAGTTTGAACACTGTTTGTACTTATGTCACTAGGTCCATGTACACAGTCTGAGCTAACTCTGCCAATGTTTCTGGAACTTTTGAACTATCACAGGACTAACCAAATTAGCTTTCTTGGGACCTTGTCTTATGCTTTCGCTAGGAATGCCCAGTTGAACTCTTTCTTCACCTCCAGCTTCTTCTGCACTATCTGTCTCACTGCAAGTATTGAGTAAGTTGTGTTACATCCTGATCTGTATCAAAATTGCTCGACTACAATCATACTTTCTATCACTCTACATATTTGTATATTAATTACCCTCTCCAGCACTTTCATGCAGTGTGATGGGAGTTTGATACTTCTGTACTGCCCACAGCTGTAATTATTCCCTTTGTTCTTGTACACTGACACTAGAGTGCATGGTTATGTTGTCAGATTAAAAATTCTCATGCATACTGCATAGTATGTGACATACTCCATGAGTGTCTAAATGTATGCAGTATGGGCATATACATACAGATGTATATAAATGAGCATAATGGGACACAGCCTTGCTACAGGCTGAAAGCAACCATACCCCTTAATTCATCATGCTCAATAAATACATTTATTTATTTTACATTTGGTTGACCGGGTTTGTCCGACTGGGCTGATAGTCCTTTTTCAGTGGAGGCCCGGGGAGAAAAGCTCCACAGTTATTTATACAAGAAGAGAGAGTACTTAAGGTACAAAAAAACATTTGTAGAACAACTCCAGAAATAATTACTCATACAACATATTTATAATGTTCAAATAGAATTTCTATAAAATACAATCTATTAAAATTAAGTTTTCAATAAGAAGCAAGTAACAACACTGATTAGAGATAGGATTGTGATTGAAATGTAGCATATTGAGATATTTGAAATTAAAGGAGACTCTGTAAGATAATAGTAAAAGAAGTGATATGAGAGAAGGAGTAAGATTATGAGAGTGAGAGTATGGTAAATAGAAGTGACATGAGAGTGAGAGTATGGTAAATAGAAGTGACATGAGAGTGAGAGTATGGTAAATAGAAGTGACATGAGAGTGAGAGTATGGTAAATAGAAGTGACATGAGAGTGAGAGTATGGTAAATAGAAGTGACATGAGAGTGAGAGTATGGTAAATAGAAGTGACATGAGAGTGAGAGTATGGTAAATAGAAGTGACATGAGAGTGAGAGTATGGTAAATAGAAGTGACATGAGAGTGAGAGTATGGTAAATAGAAGTGACATGAGAGTGAGAGTATGGTAAATAGAAGTGACATGAGAGTGAGAGTATGGTAAATAGAAGTGACATGAGAGTGAGAGTATGGTAAATAGAAGTGACATGAGAGTGAGAGTATGGTAAATAGAAGTGACATGAGAGTGAGAGTATGGTAAATAGAAGTGACATGAGAGTGAGAGTATGGTAAATAGAAGTGACATGAGAGTGAGAGTATGGTAAATAGAAGTGACATGAGAGTGAGAGTATGGTAAATAGAAGTGACATGAGAGTGAGAGTATGGTAAATAGAAGTGACATGAGAGTGAGAGTATGGTAAATAGAAGTGACATGAGAGTGAGAGTATGGTAAATAGAAGTGACATGAGAGTGAGAGTATGGTAAATAGAAGTGACATGAGAGTGAGAGTATGGTAAATAGAAGTGACATGAGAGTGAGAGTATGGTAAATAGAAGTGACATGAGAGTGAGAGTATGGTAAATAGAAGTGACATGAGAGTGAGAGTATGGTAAATAGAAGTGACATGAGAGTGAGAGTATGGTAAATAGAAGTGACATGAGAGTGAGAGTATGGTAAATAGAAGTGACATGAGAGTGAGAGTATGGTAAATAGAAGTGACATGAGAGTGAGAGTATGGTAAATAGAAGTGACATGAGAGTGAGAGTATGGTAAATAGAAGTGACATGAGAGTGAGAGTATGGTAAATAGAAGTGACATGAGAGTGAGAGTATGGTAAATAGAAGTGACATGAGAGTGAGAGTATGGTAAATAGAAGTGACATGAGAGTGAGAGTATGGTAAATAGAAGTGACATGAGAGTGAGAGTATGGTAAATAGAAGTGACATGAGAGTGAGAGTATGGTAAATAGAAGTGACATGAGAGTGAGAGTATGGTAAATAGAAGTGACATGAGAGTGAGAGTATGGTAAATAGAAGTGACATGAGAGTGAGAGTATGGTAAATAGAAGTGACATGAGAGTGAGAGTATGGTAAATAGAAGTGACATGAGAGTGAGAGTATGGTAAATAGAAGTGACATGAGAGTGAGAGTATGGTAAATAGAAGTGACATGAGAGTGAGAGTATGGTAAATAGAAGTGACATGAGAGTGAGAGTATGGTAAATAGAAGTGACATGAGAGTGAGAGTATGGTAAATAGAAGTGACATGAGAGTGAGAGTATGGTAAATAGAAGTGACATGAGAGTGAGAGTATGGTAAATAGAAGTGACATGAGAGTGAGAGTATGGTAAATAGAAGTGACATGAGAGTGAGAGTATGGTAAATAGAAGTGACATGAGAGTGAGAGTATGGTAAATAGAAGTGACATGAGAGTGAGAGTATGGTAAATAGAAGTGACATGAGAGTGAGAGTATGGTAAATAGAAGTGACATGAGAGTGAGAGTATGGTAAATAGAAGTGACATGAGAGTGAGAGTATGGTAAATAGAAGTGACATGAGAGTGAGAGTATGGTAAATAGAAGTGACATGAGAGTGAGAGTATGGTAAATAGAAGTGACATGAGAGTGAGAGTATGGTAAATAGAAGTGACATGAGAGTGAGAGTATGGTAAATAGAAGTGACATGAGAGTGAGAGTATGGTAAATAGAAGTGACATGAGAGTGAGAGTATGGTAAATAGAAGTGACATGAGAGTGAGAGTATGGTAAATAGAAGTGACATGAGAGTGAGAGTATGGTAAATAGAAGTGACATGAGAGTGAGAGTATGGTAAATAGAAGTGACATGAGAGTGAGAGTATGGTAAATAGAAGTGACATGAGAGTGAGAGTATGGTAAATAGAAGTGACATGAGAGTGAGAGTATGGTAAATAGAAGTGACATGAGAGTGAGAGTATGGTAAATAGAAGTGACATGAGAGTGAGAGTATGGTAAATAGAAGTGACATGAGAGTGAGAGTATGGTAAATAGAAGTGACATGAGAGTGAGAGTATGGTAAATAGAAGTGACATGAGAGTGAGAGTATGGTAAATAGAAGTGACATGAGAGTGAGAGTATGGTAAATAGAAGTGACATGAGAGTGAGAGTATGGTAAATAGAAGTGACATGAGAGTGAGAGTATGGTTAGACTGAGTGGGAAGTGAGACGTGTAAGTAAGGCAGAAATTTAGATCACTGGAAGAAGGCAGGCCAGAGTGCTGCAGAAGGAATAGGAAAGTAAATAGGTTATGGAGGGTGAGTACAGTGGCAGGACCATTGACTGTACAGGTATTCTTTAGTGGTTGATTTAAATTCTTAAACATTGTTGAAAGTTCTTATTTCCCATGGGAGTTTGTTCCATGATTTGGCTGGATTATAGCTGTAAAGGTTACAGTCAGTTTTATTATTTTGGTCGATGGATTTGTAGTGGGTCTTGGCCTGAGCTTTGAAGAGTCCTAGAAGGAGTGTAGTAGGAGATCAGGGAGTGTAGGTTGGGACAGGAGGAAGGCTGATATAATATGGAATGGATAACCAGGAGCTGGGAGGGAAGGAGCTGACGGGGAAATTTCAGCCAGTGTAATATTTTTAGTGAGAGACGGTGATGAGATTTATCATTTTGGTTTGCAGTGAATCTAGTGACTATTATATGTAGATTCTAACTTAGTAAGGAGCGATGAAGTAAGATTTGTGAGGATTTGGGAGCTGTACATTCAGCTTGGTAGTAAATAAGCATGTGATAGGGATATCCTTGCTTTGTTAGTGAGGAACTTTTTATTTCTGTATAAGAGGCCCAGTTTTTTTGAGTTTTCCTGATGCAGTTGTTAACATGGAGGTTGAATTTTAATTGGTCATCAATTATGACACCAAGTAGTTAAGTGGAAGATTCAACTGTGATAGGTATATTGTTGAGAGAAAGAGAGACTATGGAGAAAGTAGAGTTAAGGTTGTTTAGATTTCTGGGAAGAAAAAGTAAGAGTTTAGTTTTATTTGGATTCAGTTTCGACACAGGGAAGTGATGTGGACCCATGTGGATGCACATTATTTGCTGCAACAACAGTGCAGACATACATGGAAGCTACTGATGTGGGAGACCCACAACAGTAAACATAAATTGTAAGGCTCTTAAACAACATATGCACCACAGAACAAACAAAACCCACACACCAAGCAACTACTTCACTTACAGAGTATGCACACTGTTTTATCACCATTTATCTGATATAAATGAGTACAGTATCACTTATAGTTATGATGACTATGGTAAGGAGTATAGTTATTAATTGGGAAACTTAGACCAGGAGATAACATCATGAATGATGAATGATGCAAAAATAAAGGTGGCCTTAATCTGAACATACATATATATGGGTCACAGTCATTACTAATGAGCTAAAACACATGAAGGGGTGGATTATGGGAGTTTGCCTACGTATCTTCCCATAGCTTCATCATTTAAATGAAAACTAAAATATTCCGGCATGAACAGCTGTGGATATGTCAACATCAATTCCAGCACCCCCCCTACAGGTGTACCACAGACAAGGACAGGTATATGACGTGTCTTCAGCTTTGCCATCAAATGAACATATCTGTTATTTTGACTACAGTACTATGAGAACATAAGCCCATATCTATGGTCCCCTGCCAGCATTCCATATGATGTAAACATCCACTATCATTTGTCGATTGGATGCCAAATCCTTCTAATCTGTGTGGAGAAGAGAACATAATACATTTAGCAAATGCTGTCAGTAATTATTACAGATCTCATGACATATCAGTCTTATGTCATTACTATAGTTTGACTGGCAGAATATGTACTATGCTTTATTATTGCTTCCTAATCAAGATTTGATACTAACATTTACACCAGTAGTGCTGAAACTACATATAGTACATGAAGTGCTGTGATTGCACTTTGATGTTCAGAAAAAAGACAAAACAGTTAAGTGGTACAGTGGCATGACAGCTGACCACAACAAATGTCAAGTACCCTCTGCTTCACTCTTGAGGTGAATTTCTTGTCATCCATGCCTCAAACACATAATAAGTTGGTTAGGATTGACGACTCGAACATAAGACTATATACTGAGAATCAGCTCTGTCCAAGTACATATATAATGCTTGGAAGTTTGAATGTAGTTATTGGCCTGATGAAGTTATACATCCTGCAAATATACAGTATATACATTGCAGTATATAACAAGGATGCAGTACAACAACATGCCAGGAAAAATAACAGGTAGACATTGATTCACACATGTTGTAATCACCTACTGTTTTGCACCTACACCTATGACTTTGAGTGTTGACGTGTGTTATATGTGTAGGTGTACTTTCCAGACAGAATCAGGACTTATTTTGAAACTGCTGGAGGTTGAGGAGGAAAGCACATACAGCACATCTTTATGGTTTATGCAAATGTGACACCAGTTTAATGCACGTGCATGTTTATATCACAGATAACTGCACTGTATGCATACTTCACTGCACATGCATTTTGAGTATGGTAAGGTCTGTCTGCAGATAGGTTAGCATAATGTGATGAGATCTACACATTGCTATACATATCACATGACATTATAGTAAAACCATGACACTGCATACTCCAACAGGCCCATAAGGTATATGTAGATCTCATCATATGCATGCACACCTATCCGAAGACAAGTCATATGTGCATTGTTTAAGGCATCTAAATGTATATACTTATACAATGTTCACATAATGGCACTTAAACTGATACAAAAACATTTTAATGGTATGCATCATAGCCATATACATGATGCACATGTGTACCACTACAACTGGAAACATAGCATAGCATTGATCACAACAAATGATGAGCATGTAAACAGCAGTATACCTATGCACTGATACACTGAAGAATAACACCTTTACAAGTGCACACCACAAAAAGACGACATGGAGAAGCATGTTTTCATGTATCTACCACACAGATGGACACTACAAGATACACAACAACAACTTGCAACTCTGGAAATACTACTACATCATGCAACAAACAAGATACCACCAGCAGTGGTCTAGTGCAACAACATTTGGTTGAGGTTTCCTCACATGGCT
This sequence comes from Protopterus annectens, assembly GCF_019279795.1. Taxonomy (NCBI): domain Eukaryota; kingdom Metazoa; phylum Chordata; order Ceratodontiformes; family Protopteridae; genus Protopterus; species Protopterus annectens. The sequence goes on along the minus strand of NC_056727.1, from coordinate 536,746,552 downwards.
GGGGTTCCTAGATATAGGCCGTCAATATGGGTGACCTCATTCATGTTACTGTGTCCATCTGTGGTATTTCAAAGTATATGTTGGTATGTCTCCCAACCTGTGGCAATGATGACTGCTCTGCTGACTACAGAATACTGTGCATTTTTCTAGTTATTCTTATGTATGATGCCTCAGGAAGTTAAAGCCTTCCAATGTAATTTCTACAGATTGTTAGAATATTTAACCTTGCTTTGATATACTCTCTGTTTATGAAAATTGCACAGCTGCTGCAATAACAAGTTGTGAAAAACAGTCAGTGATTACCTTACTTACATGAATCATACTGCACCACCACAGTATTAATTATGCATTTCATGCATAGTAGCATGCTTTTAACTTACATATGTAGTACCGTAATATTTGAGACACATGATAGTATTGTTTGCCTCACTACTGTGCACAGGCATGCATGGTAAGGTGCCACTGCATTGGCCAATGAGTGACATGTTTATGAATATGCTGACATGAAATCTGCCCCCAAAACTACACAGCACACAGTCATGATACATGTGTGCATCATGGTCTTACATAGCCGTTATGTAGGCATACATACACATACATGCGTACCTCTGCAAATCTCCTGCCATACACTGCACAGGGTACTGTGGCTAATATTATACTCTAAATTTGTTTCTCACTCAAAACACAAACAACCCACACATATGTACTTAGAAGGCAAGTTATCTGTAAGTATGTGCAACACATTTTCATAATGTCTGCATATCCAATGTCATTAATGTATATAACTGTCCTATGATATGGGATGTTTACAGTGGCAGATAAAGTGTACTGTGGGCTCCAGGCTGTTTTCAGCCCATGGGTTTCACCCCCATAAACCTGGCCTACATATACGTTGTAGTATCTGTTGTACCATATATGGTACTTGCTATTGAGAACATGTGTATTACAACACAAACCCAGTATATGTATATCTGGTGGCCTGCAGCCCATTGTGTACTCCTGTAGGAATCCCTGGCACAGCTTCTTGTGGCATGTAACCTGGATGTGCAAAAAATATGTACAGCCATGTGGGCTATCTGCTGGCCACTGCTACAGCTGCTTTAAGAGCCCCATATGTGATTCAGGTAGTTGCCATGATGTAGTGATAGAGTCCTTTGTCAGAAAGAAGACAGGTATGCCCCACATACAGCTGCAGGGCTCCTATTGATGAGCAGCATTTCCATACCTATCTGTCAGGAGTGGTATTTAACAGAGGATAGCAAAGTGTTCCAGAATAGAATGGCATACCGATGTCCAGTAGAATCCACAACTTTGGAATACTGAAACTTTAGATCAACTTACAACCAGTGCTGAACATATTTTCTACATGTCACCATGGTGCTGTGAAGCACACATACAACTAACTGCTCATACAGGTACACTAGGTAGAGGGGGCAGTGTGAGATGTGCAGGTTATATTTGTAGGATAAGTCACAAAGGGGCTTGGCACTTCTTCTTCCCATCCAGTGTTACAGCCTCCCCAACAGTTGATATGCACATACTGTGCTGGAAAACAAGCTGTACAATACACACCCATTGAAATATGAATCACCACTGCTAAAGTTCTACACATGGATATACTCAGCTGGGTGTACACACTTTGCTACTGTGTAACCATCTAGGCATACAACACTACTGTTGAAATACTATATGTGCACATGCCCTGTTTGCCACAGAGTCGGCAGTGCTGTGTGTATATGTATCCTACTGCAGAATGTGCGTTTATATCACAAGGCAGGTGCTGGTGATTTTGTATTAAGTACCTTGTGGCCTCTGACCAAGAGCATCCTTGTGCGGGGGGGTGTAGATCACTGCTACTGGAAATCTGTCTGATGGGAGATGCATATGCCTGCTTTATAACATGTTTCTCATGTGTTTCTGGCAGTTCTTGTGCAATGAGGTGCATGGCACCTCTTCAACAGCCATTGTGATGTAGTTCCATCATGCACAGAACATTCAGGGATGTAATGCTTTTGCTATGGGTAGAGATTTGAGTGGTTGTCTGCATTCATATTCTATTCTATCCTGGTAGCTAGCATATTGACAACACACCCCTAAGAGATGACCCAGTAGTCAGGGATTTGGGGATACATACTTTGATAGTAATCTAGCCTTTGACCATCCCGTGTCTACAGTAGTGAGGAAATTATGTTGTGCAACTTATAAACAAAGGTATGACATTTAGGTACAGGGAAATCATTGTTCCACTGTATTCAGCAGTCATCAGACCTATAACTGAGGACAGTGCCCCCTTTGGAATGTTCCTAACCAGGTATATCCAACAACCGGAACATCCACAGAGGTTCCTCATTAAAAGAATACAAGGTATAAGTAACATGTCTTATGCATACTGCCTCAAAGCCCTATCCCTGTATTCTGTCTCCTACAGCCAGTTGAGAGGAGTTCTATGCCTGGCATGCAGGGCACTGTCAGACCCAACTCTGATGGACCTCCTGCATATCTGCAAAACAAACAGCACCAGAAATGCCCATTCTAAAGACTTAACCTTGCCTGTGATATAAATAGGACCTGCTAAAGAGACAGGTATGTATCCCAGAGTCTACCCCATCTCTGGAACATGCTCCCCATCCATGTGAAGTAGAGTTCCTCTCTAACCCAATTCAAGTGTAACTTGGACAATTGAACAGAGAAAATAAATTTCATCCCTGGTTTGGCACCTATGTATGTAACGGCCACAGGCAGCCTGCAAATGTTTCATCTCCCAGTCCCCTGCTTGTAAATGTTTCATTCCCCCAAGTCCCTGCTTATACTTATCAAGGGTACCAGAACTTGTCAGAGATTTGGGATGCATGGCTAGGCTTAGAAAGGCCCTTGTGGTTGTTAGTATAGGAAACACCTATGAACCTGTATGATTGTGACTCTGTTATATAATAGTTCAATATAGTGTGTGTATATGTGTGCGCGAGCGCGTGTGTGTGTGTGTGTGTATGTGTCTGTGTGTGTGCATGTACATTTATTAAACCCTTGTGTTTGGGTAACTCATTCCATATTTCTCACTTCAACCACCACTGGACCCCCAAACCCTGCTGGTGTGTGACTTGGAATATTGTGCTTAATTTGACTGTGAGTTCTATTTCAAGACCAGGCACATGTACTCATCTTACAGTGCAGCATTAATGTGGGGGGGCTGTACTTTTAAGTGTGACATCTTTGTGATGAAACATTAATGTCATACCTACCTGAGTTGGTGATAGGTCAAATGCCTGTAAGAGACCCCATGGTACTTACTGAAAACAGTAGGGAACTTTTGTTTTTCTTTTTTTTCAGTTAAACCAAAATTTTGCAGACTTGTGAAGGTGATATCTAAGAGAGAAATCTTAAAAGCAAGGTGACTAAAGATGAGCGCAATCCTGTTTCATAACATTAAAGCACAGTAAGAATAAGAAAGAAATATAGGGTCACACTACACTATACTTTTTGAAATAAACTAGATCAAATGAAACTACGAAAACATACAACGGCTGCTCGCAAGTACCAGCAGACAAAAAAATCCACAAAGTTGCTGTTGGAGTACTCAGAAGAGTAACACAGTGTCCAAATAAAAAACTGTGATGGTTTTTAATGCTATTTTTAATAAAAAAACAAAAGCGTTTTCGCTACGGACACAGCTGTAGCTTCATCAGAACTCAAAAGAAAATTGAGTTCTGATGAAGCTACAGCTGTGTCCGTAGCGAAAACGCTTTTGTTTTTATTAAAAATAGTGTTAAAAACCATCACAGTTTTTTATTCGGACACTGTGTTACTCTTTTGAGTACTCCAACAGCAACTTTGTGGATTTTTTTGTCTACTGGTACTTGCGAGCAGCCGTTGTATGTATACTTTTTGAAATGTTTACTGAGTAAACTGCAGTATATTTAAATAAAAACTAGTCTCAAGACAAAAAAGCATAACTAATTTAAAACATTTTTTCTACAAATATAGACCTTCCCATAGTATAATATTGATAGTGATGTCTATTACCTTGGTCACAGTGGAAAGGATAAGCTTTCAGATTTTCTAATTATGTCACTGCATTGAATGTTACAAGTATCCAAAGATTAATGTCCTTAATATTAAATATGACAGTGGAGAAACTGCAATAAATATATATGGACCTATGCCAGAAGAAAATGATAACCTTAATAAATAAATACAAGACAAATTATTCAAATCTATCCAGCCAAACAAATGTCAGTTTGACATATAAACTTTAGAAGTGAAAAAAGAATAACTACTAAACAATAAATATTCATTATATAAAATTAAACAGCATTACAAAAAACGTGAGGGTTAGACAGAGACTGTAGGTGAGGTTCAGAGACATATTGTGCATTGCAGTGCTATATACTCAGTAAGGCTGCATAACCACAACTGCATATTCAGAGGCGTGGATTATATAATGTGATCCTGCTCTTGTATTACTGTACATGGCATAACACTTTGATGCATAGTAATAAATGCTCTAATTATATGTACATTCTGTGTATCCACTGATGTGCAATCCAGAAATGACATCCCAGTGCACAAAGATGGAATTCACACCTGGAGTTACTCTCACAAAAATTCTACTTACTTTCATTTTAAACACACACAACACATAGCTGTGTGGAATGCTGTTGAGGTAACACATCCATAGAGGAGTACCATTATGATCGAGTACTGTACTGGAACAAAAGTTTGTCAGATAATTAAGGATACAGTAAACTGCCATTGTTTAATTATTATGCAAATATGTCTACCTCTGTGCTTTTAATTTACTGTATTTAAAACTCATCATCACCACACACATTAAATACAGCCAAACCAAATGCTATACTGAAGAATGCACAATTGCATATCTTATCTTTTTATCTGTGTTTTTGTTTGTTAACTGTGTAGTTGGACAGGTCAAGTGACCTTTTCCAGCCTCTAACCTGGGCAGAGGCACAATTACTTCCATTTTTCAATCAGCTTAAAATTTGACAGCTAACAACATTGAATCAATTGTGCACTGAGCATTTTAAATAAGACATAAGGGATCAATGAGAGACATAATTACATATCCTGTATATTGTTCACTCAGATTGTACATATGTTACATTTTAAACATGGAACTTTTAAAACTCATTGACTTCCACAGAACATATCTCCTGTATCCTGGCACTAAAACAGTGGGACTTGCTCCTCACTAATCTCCATAACATAGTCACATGTGGTACATTTAGACAGCAGCTTTTCATCCACCAAAGAAAGAAAGCCACCTGCTTCACTCACACTATGATAATATAAACTGTGCAACCATCTCTCATTACCAACATGCATTTAATTTGCAACTTTTAACCCATTATGAGATCCTCCTACTAGTACTAAACTTCTTATCTTACCTATTACTCCACCACATCCACTCATTCTTTCCCTCACCATCCCACCCACTAAACTTAGCTGACTAACAGTCCCTTGACTAAGATCCAACCCTCTGTAGCTAATCACCATCTACTCCCATTAACCCCATATCTCTCTCTGTATATATATATATATATATATATATATATATATATATATATATATATATATATATATATATATATATATATACTGGATTCAGTAAGGTTCTGTGCAGGAATAGTTTATTCCTGCATGGAAACGACTGTTTAAGGACAGCACGGCAGTGCGCCATGAATAGTAATGAAGGCACGCTGCCTTTGCTCCTAAACGAACATGGAGCGTGGATGAGTGCAGGGGGTGTGTATGAGAGCAGAGCTCTCACAATACACATGCCCCTGCACTCAAGAATTGCCATTCGGCAATTACAATGAGCGAGAATGCTCATAGGGTGTTGCATACCTCCCAACTGTACAGATCTTTGCAGAATGTCCAGATTTTTCACCCATACAGTTGGACTGTACCCCATTTGTCCCAGGAAACACTGAGATGATGTCAGGATTGCAGTCATTAAATAATGGCATACATTTGAGTTTCAGACACCAAATCCATCAGAAATGTTATATTAAAACAAATCCTGTTACTTTAGCAACTTACCTAAGTTTGACAAATAAGCTGGAAAAGCACAAATACAACAAGTGACAAACAAGTGAAAATAGGTCTGAAAGTCCAAGGTAGAACAAAGTTTAAACATAAAAAAGTTTTAAACGTAAAAAAGTTTATTTACAACTTGAAACGCTTTTCGTCACTAAAAGTATGGTAACTTCCTCAGAAGTAAATACTCAGTTAGTGCAACAGTTTTAAAATACACAGCACCAAACGGCACATGATAAAATGAACCAATCAATGAAATGTTTCATTTAAAGAAAAAGTCCATATTAAAACCAATATGTCACGTTAATGAAAATATAAAACATAAAACTCTATACAGATCACTTCAAGTTCTAAAATAAGAACTTGTTGGTAAAATGGATGAAGTAAAAACACCCTACTATTTATTTGTAAAAATGTGTTTATGAATAATACTCCTATTATGTTTAAAGACCAGTTTATATAAGAGAAATCAAGTTTAACCTTATACAATACTTGCAGTTTTAACTAGAAGTGTCCATCACCTAGTTAAACTTTTTTAGTTTTAACAAGCAGGAAATATTGCAAGCCTCATTTAAACTGAAATGAAAATAATTTAAGCACAATTGCCATTCTAACTCATGCTCTTCTAGAAGTAGTGCTGAAGGACCTCCTCTAATGTCAGGCAAGACCTGGTCAATAGCTTTGAAACAGAACTTATGACCTCCACATGAATTAGAATGCTTAGCTAGTGCATTTTCACATTTATTTTTGTCTATGGCAAAATATGCTCATAGATTCTCTCCAGAACTTACGATCAATTTTACCTACGTAAAACGCTGGGTAGTTAATGCACATAGCAATGTATATCACTGCCCTAGACTCACAGTTCAGTTTGTGGTTAAGGTTAAACTTCCTATTGTTACCAATAGAAAAAGAGTTGCCTGTCTTGATGTGTCTACACATCCTACATGCTCCACAAATGTACATACCTACAAGTCTCCCACCATGGCTTGGGGCTCTACGCTCAAGGAGATTTTTCAGATTAGACCCTCTTCTATATACTATTTTAGGCAAGCTACCTAACCTATCAAGTAAGGAATCACCTCTACTGATAAAGGTCCAGTTCTTGTATAAAATAAACCTGAGTCTTGCACTATCTTTGCTATATGTTGTAACGAAACTCACGTTAAAATTCACCTGTTGGTCGTAGTTAGGTTTTAGATTTGTACTTTGATTCATACCTGTATTTAGGAGATGAGTGTTACCATTGGGAAAATATAAAGCATTATTATTATTAAGATGATGGCCATTGTTTATGGCTTCATTAGACTCATGTAACTGATGAGTCGACTCTTCTCCCTTAAAAAGCAGGGGTCTAAAATTACCATTGTAACATTTACACTGAATTTCCTCTATTAAAGAGTCAATCAAGGATATTGGATAGCCAAATTTTTGAAACATACCACTCAAAAAGTGGCATTCCTCTAGAAAGTCTTTGTCTAAAGAAGTCCTCCTAGCAGCCCTAATAAGTTGGCTCTTCACTATAGATCTTTTTTTGTGTGAATGGATGAGCACTAGTAAAGTGCAAGAATGAATTACAGTATGTAATTTTCCTAAAAATGTTTGAAATTAATCTTTTGTTTACCAAGTCCTTAGTTAACTTGATGTCCAAATAATCAATGGTGTTGTTACTATAATTAAATGTAAATTTAAAGAAACCTGTTGTGGTGTTCAAGTAGTCAACAAATGCATGGGCTTGTACCTCGTTACCTCTAAAAATAATGAAGATATCATCCAAAAACTGAGTGTAGTAAACTAGATTCACCCTGTGTTCAGATGTTTTAAAAATGAACATTTTCTCCCAGTAGGCCATGAATAAATTGGCCAAACTGGCCCCACAGGGCGAGCCCATTGCTACACCCTGTTTTTGGAGGTAAATGTCACCATCAAACATAAAAAAATGATTTGTAAGAATAATATCTATTAATTCTTCAATTAAACTGATTTCTGTAGGCAGGGCATTCTTGTCTTTAAGCATAAAACTGATCCACTCTACAACCTCCAAGTGTGGGATGGAAGTATACAAGTCAACCACATCAGTGGTTAAAAAGTTGTTTTCCTGGTTAAATTCCAGGCCATTTAGGTTTTGTAAAAAAGACCAAGAGTCTTTACACACTTGGGTCTCAGATGTCAAATATTTTTGTAGAATGGTATCAACAATCTTTGCACAAGGATAGGTTAAAGAAGCCCTTCCATCAATGAGGGGCCTCATAGGTGGATTAAACCTGTCCTTGTGCACCTCAGGGATGCCAAACATTACTGGTGTTTTAGGGAATGAAGTAGACATGTAGTTATAGGTTTCAAGATCGATTTTAGCCTCAGTAAATAAATCATTGAGGTACCCCCTAATGCGACTGTGCGCAGTGTTCATCTCGTTTAGCGATAACTTTAAGTAAGCATTACTATTCAAGACTTCCTTCATTTTGTTGTTATAGCCAGTAATGTCAAAGACAGTGAGCCCACCACCTTTATCAGGTTTAACTACTCTCACCTGTAAAGAGCTTAAAAGTTTTAATGCTTGAGCTTTTCCATGATTGACATTGCTTTTCCTGAATGTACCAATGCTAGTAGGTGTATACATCTGTGCCAAGTGCCTAAAGTCAAGCTCACACACATTTTCAAACACACTTAATATTGGGTGAAGTGGAGGATTGAAGGTTCTCGCTATTTTAAATGGCCTATGTGTATACAAAGTATTCCCCAATAGGAGAGAGAAATTTAACTTCCTTACAAAACACTTTAAATTGATGATTGTTTTAGCAATATTCATGTTCCTACTAGGAACAAAGATGTTGCCCTTAGCTAACAAATCAATCAAGGCTGGATCGATAGCAATAGAAGAGTAGTTATAGATGTTAAAATCACCAGTGGTGTTACTCAAAATAGTGAGTCTGGTTGTATTCATTGACTCTTCGTATGCTATCGCTTGCGCCTGTTGTTCCGTGTTTTGTTCCTTTGATTTTGGGAGGTTTGTCTCCTCGAGGAAGTGTTTGAGTTCTTGTCCTTCTGAAAATTTTGGTTGTTATAAAGAGGTTGGCAGTTATTCTGGTCATTTATAACAACGTTATGTGAACGGATTTGTCCATTACGTCTGACTAGATTGACATCATTAATATCCCCACTAATTTCATTACTAGCAAAGTCGATGTTGCTCGTATTAGTAGTAGGGTTATTCAGTAAGTTAGGCTGCCAAACTTGTGTCATCTGTGGTCTCGGATACGCTGTGCCATTAGTATAAGCTAGACGGTCATGGTTAATTTTCTTAATTTTGTTACCTCCGAGTCTGTCCAACAGTTGGTCAATGCTGGAAAACACTCTGCTGTAATCGTATTTGTATCTAACAAAATTAATGTCATTGTTAATGTCCTTGTCCAAGTCAGCTACTTCTATAGAAATTAACTCAATTTGTAATGAGTAATGTTTAACCATGAGCTGCATGAGCTCAAAGCCTTGCTGGTCGAACAAGGAAACCAGTTTTTTGTGGAATGGTGAATCAGGAACTAAGCCTGTAGGAAATTGATGATACCGTAAATCCTTAGGCACAATCCGTTCATGTAAGCACTGCTTGAAGTACACCACTTCAAGTTGAAGTTTTTTTATTTTAAGCAATTTAATGTCAAACAATTTCAACTTCTCAGAGAGAAGTTGTGTACTCAGTTGCGTTGGCGAGGTGTTCGCAGCCAGTTGCTCCTGGGTTCGGATAAGGCCTGTGGTAAGTTTATTTATGTTGTTAACCCAGTCTAAAAAACAAGGAGCTCCAATAAGCCCTGTGACACCAGTGTGAGCAAGACAGTTTTCAACCACTGCTGTCGAAGTAACACCAGACCGGACCCTCTCCTGCTGGGCTGGTGGAATAGTAGAAGCACTCTCTTGTAGGGAGCTTTCTTGTGAAGAACGGCATAGTAAGTTATGCTAGTTATTAGAATGTAGATTTGGTTCATTTAATAGAGGTGGACCATTGCTGGATGTTAAAGCCTCACTGTGTCGTCTGTCGGTAGAGTCGAGGCGAGCTGCAATCTGGCCCACACATTGGGAAAGCGTATTCAACAGCGCTGATACATCCATAGGGTCAGCCTGCTGTTGTGAAGAACTGAATAAGTTAGGACTACCCGGACTAGTAGGACCCCCAGACGCCATAAACAAATGACAAACAAGCTGGAAAAATGCAAATACAATGAGTGACAAACAAGTGAAAATAAGTCCGAACGTCCAAGGTAGAACAAAGTTTAAACGTAAAAACATTTTAAACATAAAAAAGTTTATTTACAACTTGAAATGTTTTTCGTCACCAAAAGTATGGTAACTTCCTCAGAAGTAAATACCTCATTAGTGCAACAGTTTTAAAATACACATCTCTAAATGGCACATGATAAAATGAACCAATCAATGAAATGTTTAATTTAAAGAAAAGGTCCATATTAAAACCAATATGTCACGTTAATGAAAATATAAAACATAAAACTCTATGCAGACCACTTCAAGTACTAAAATAAGAACTTGTTGGTAAAATGGATGAAGTAAAAACACCCTACTATTTATTTGTAAATATGTGTTTATGAATAATACTCCTATTATGTTTAAAGACCAGCTTATATAAGAGAAATCAAGTTTAACCTTATACAATACTTGCCTTATTTATGGACACATGTAATTAGGTCTAATTGGATTCACAACATATTATTGTTGTCCTCACCCCTCTCTCAGGGGTATGAGTGGCCTCCAAATCAGTGTATATGCACAGCTGTTGCTGTAGCAGAAATGGGCAGATATGGACCTTCCCTACACCCGTCCTGCACATCCCTAGCTATTTTCCTAACTGTCTTTCCTCTTTGTGCCCCTATTTCACCACTTTCCTATCAACCCTTTTTTCTTTTCTTTTAAAGAAATTAGCGCAGAGGTAAGCAAGAGTAAGCACTTTTAAGCAGCAGTAAGCGGGTTTAATCATGTTTCCATGGGGGTAATCAATGCTTTCACAGGATAAGCAATTTAGAGGCTAACTGACAGTAAAAATATTTAACCGGAAGTTAGCATTGCTTACTATCATGCAAACCCGCTTACAACTGTTTACAACTGTCTTAATCACTCTGCATCCAACATCCCTTGTTCTGCCCAGCAACAAAATAAACAGCCTTTGCAAGTCTCAAACCCAGGACCCTGCACACCATAGCCAAAGTGATTTACCACTAAGCCATGTCAGATAGACATAACTCTGATGTTTCACAAACATATCATTCAGCACAGTCACACATATTTATATATATATATATATATATATATATATATATATATATATATATATATATGAGAACACAACAAATTCATATATGACCAAAGGTACCGTTAATGGGGTGGGGGGGCCCAATCTAAGTACCTCTTGTAATTATTGATATCATCCCCTCCCCCACAGCCAAACAGATCTGCCTTGCAGCACAATACCAACACCTGCAAGTTCCCTACCGTGAACCCTACACAACAATGTCACAAGAAGTTAACAGTAATCCATCCCACCTGTACGATGTCAGGATGGTATCAATAACATATTATGCAGTACAGTCTGGCTACTATAGGAAATGTACAATGTGGAAGCAGTAAACATTCCAATGATACACACACACACACACACACACACACACACACACACACACACACACACACACACACACACATACACATATATGCAGACACATACACACACACACATATATATATATATATATATATATATATATATATATATATATATATATATACAGATATATATGTATATAGACATATGCACACATATACATATATTACTGCGTATAGATATGTATAGCAAGATACATATTTTGAGGGTGCACAGCATATTGAACAGCCAGTATTCCACAGTTGCCACCTTTTAAAATGGACAGTGTATGATTATTTCATACAAAAGACAATTACTGCATGTAGCACTTACCCACAGAGAAGTTCATAGGTTCATAGGTTCATACTAGGCTATCTGCCCTAGGGCATTTATAAGCCTAGCCAGAGTGTGTGTGGCTTTCACCACCCCTTAGGATGAGAAGTCAAAGGATATGACACCAAACACAGGTTTGCATACATAAGAAATGTTTATTTGTGTACTATTACAGTTGTATATGCCATGTCGTATAGCTGTTAGGTGTTTGAAATACATGCTAACTGAGTAATGCAACTCTGAAGCTAATCATTTTATACAGTAATCCAAAATTATAAGCTATGTTGCTGTCCAGGCCAAGGCCTTCAAGTAGTGCAACACTAAAGAAACACTGGGCCAGAAGATAACAATCAATCAACAGTAAGTAATGCAGATGTAGTCCAGCAGCCTCCAATTACACTCTGTACTCAACCCATAGGGGAAATGAATTAAGTTGTCACAATGAAGATGTATCTGTTACATAACAATTCTTAACTGAAAACATCACTATCACACACAAACAGAACAGTCTGTATGACAATAAGCACTAGCCCATCAATGTTCCCAAGGTGAAATGTATGAGAATGTACAACCATATACCTTAAGGTGTCTTACTACTGATATTCCTCACATGTTGTAACAGCCTAGGTTATATATGGTGCATACCCCTCTCTCATAGAATGACTTACAGGGGCATATAACAGTGTTACATACACTGACCTCTGGACTGTATAAGGGCACACAGTTTTGTCCAGCTGTAGCCCACATATATATGGATCCTACCCCACAATATGTGTGGGGACCACAACATCACTGGAATGATGGCAGGAATGGTAGCAAGACATAATCATAGGCCACTACTTAACCTCTTACTGCATGACATATGGACAAAGTCTGGTATATAGGTGGAGGACAGAGGCTGGAACACAGGGCCATATTTGCAATATTGTTGTTATACACTGAGAAAGTTGCTGGTGTTACAGGATTGGTTGCAACATACCCTTAGTCAGGAATATGAACTCAGAAATACAAATGTATGTAGCCATGTACTAATAGCACTCAACAGACAGAATACCAGTGATATATCTGAGACAAGACCTGTGTGGTGGACAGACAAAACATAACAGCCAATCCTCTGGCCATCATGTGGATAGGCCCACAGTTGATAGCTATGCAGACAGACTGCATTCCTTGCTAAACTAATATGCACATACAAACTCTGTAACACTAGTGGTATACAATGCATATAACAACACTACTCATACTGTCTGCAGGTCTGGAACCATATACAAATATGTAGCTGGCCTGTGCCTGCAATTCCTCTTGTAAGAGGTATTGCTACCTGCTGTCTGTAGCACTGCTGCCCACACACAGGAAGGGCAGTGCTGCATGATATGTGCGAGAGAACATCACACATATCAATACACACACAGGCACACACACATATATAAATATATATATATATATATATATATATATATATATATATATATACATACAGCAGTAAGTGGGTGCAAAATGGACAGTTATGTCAGTTATGAACCCCATGTTGGGAACATATTGCCCTTGTTTGTGAAGGTGGGATTGGTAATTTGGGGAAGCATAGTAGGTATATTTGGGGAGGTAGGTTGGGTTGGAAGACAGACAAGACAGCATACAGGGGCGGTATATGATACATGTGGTGGGTAAATACCTTGGATGGGGAGTGTTGTCTGGGATGTGGAAGCCCATGAGCCCTCATATTGAAACAATGGGACAAATGTCTCCACCCATGGGCAGTCACAGCATCATCTTCATGGTCCTGAATGAGTGAGCCACATGCTCCAGGGATCTAAACCTTGTCATCACGATAAACAAAACATGCTGGAGGGATAGGTTCCTGACCCAGAGACTCCCCATGGATATCATTTTGACAATATTTTACCTTCACTCAGGATGTTATATCAGGTCCATCCTACTATACAGGAGATAATTGGTTTTTATGGTAGTTAGCCCTGTAGCCCACTAATAGATATTGTTCAACATTTTCATGTATTAGTGATTATGTATTAAGACTTCCATTCATTTTTGTGTGGATTATACCCTCTAATGTGGATATCTTTATTATTATGATTTTACAACAGTTATGTTTATTCAACAGAAGTAATGTATATATTTGTGTTTTTCAGTCCTTAACCATTGCAGCCTATTATATCTTTATGCATTATTTATAGGTATGGAACATACCTTTATTTCTATTGGTCAGGGACCATTTATATGTACCTACGATTGACTGGTGAAACGTCTCATTTATTTTTACCCTCACAGAAGAAGGCGTGTGCCGAAACTAGTTTGAGGACAACGGAATCTATATTGTTGCAGTATATGCACTTTTTCATCAATAAACAACTTGGAACTGTAATTGCTGGCCTTTGGTGTGTTTTCGTATTTAGTTTGGCCGTGCAAGCCGTACGTGCGGGGTGTGGTGTTTTGCATTAGGCTTGTATAGGCCCTAGGGCTGATAGCCTAGTACCAACCTATGAACCTATGAAGGTGCCTGGGCTGGGGGCTGAGCAGGAGGAGCATGCAGACCCTGTGATTGTGTACTGAGGGCCTCAAGGTGCTGTAGCACATCCCCCAAGTCTCTGTGAATCTCCCTATGCACCAGACCCTGGATCTGACTTTGGGTGACAGGATCCTGTCTGTGTGTGCTCTGGGGGGGGGTGAACACCATCCCCTGAGGTGGTGCAGGACCAGTAGATGAGGAGGTCCCAGTATGCGTCCCAGATGTAATATGGCCTGGTAACATGGCCAGATGAGGTGGGAGAGGTGACTCTGCTGGCAACTGTTTGCCAAACATGCTATTGTGTCACTGTTATAGAACATATGTGGGTAGTAATAGTCCACACATTATGTCTAACAGCATGAATAGATATTCCCATTAACACAAAACAACAGATGTGCAGCAGTCACATAGCAACATATGGAACCATAGTGGCCCTTACAATGGCATGCAGGTGATATTGTTCATAACAGGCCACCAATGATAGTGTTTCAACATGGAACATGACTACAAACACATAGCACAAATTGTTGTACAATACGATATATGTCCCAATGGTAGGTCTTCTGTAGACATACCCATTGAGTTGTGTGATCAGATTGTTGTTGCAGATATGGTCGGGGGAGACAGAGATGTGCATTAACAACTATGATATCCTTGCAGTATGAAGTCCTCAGACCTGTTTCCCTCTTTATGTGTTTCAGGCAATATGTCCAGGGAGAGACTGCCTATGTACACAGCGGAGGAGAATGATGTCATCATCACATACTTGGTTCAGCACTACAATGCCCTGTTTGGGTGTACAGCCCATGATCTGCAGGAGAGGACCGCCTTGTGGAATGATCTTGTCCACAGGGTAGATGTTGTCAGCTTGCATAACTGACATCGATGCACTGATCTACTCTACGATGCCCGTCAGCGTGCTGCTGCGGTTAGAGGGGACTAGCTTGCAGTGGGGCTGGTCATGCCATCCAGCCCCCCCCCGACACATGTTGAGGAGCTCCTCACCAGACTCGGGGCACTTGCCTGCCCCACAAACACAACACCCGGCACAGAGCATAGTGGAGGTGGGCGCTACCCACACAATGGCAGAGGAGCGTGCAGGTAAGGCCACAGGGCACATCAGTAGACCACTGTTGTGTATACATCCACATCTGTAGAGTTAGATCATGCATATGTGAGATGAAATATATATATATATATAGTCTGTTGCTGCATTGTAGTATTAAACAGATGTGCATAATCTGTAGTATTGTGGGTTTGTACTGTTGATGTACTGTAATGCTGCACTCACCCTGTATCAATGCCACAGGTGTGGCTACTGACATCACATCTCTCACACAATTATGTAGGTCCCTCTGGTATACCTCTGGGATAGCAGCCTGTAGCCGGTGAGTATGGTGTTTGTTTAGGTTTGCCAATACACCGGTCATGTTATGGCCATGGTATATTCCATGCATACATTTAACACACCTACCCATAATGCATGCTGTACATGTTCACGTATTGTTGCTATTAACTGCACTGCATCACAGTGGTCACCATGGTGGTGTACCTGAAGGGTACATAAGACTCCTGCAATATAACTAACAACCTGTCATTGCAAGATGTATGCACAGAGAGGAACATAATGGTGGGACAAATGGCCTACAGTAGGGACAGGTTTGAAACATCACCCTTATACAGTGCTACAACAGTGTATATATACCACTATTACAATGGCAACTGTTACAGATTTACACTACGGCATATCACAATACTGCATTCCACAACCCTTACAACCTGCAATGTGGTCCTAAAATGAGCAATGAATGTGGAATATGGAATCCTATGTTAGGACAGCAAATTTGGGGAATACATACCTTCACAAACACTGGAAGCATATGTGTGCATACACTCCAGATAACATATTGTGGAAGCAGCTTACATTCTTCATGAGTATGGACCTTCTGGCAAGTACAGGTCCTCAGTGTCATACCAATACATGGTCTGCTGTCCAAGACATTTGGCCATCAACTGTGCCCACTTACCTGCAACAGAGGCAGCCATAGCTTGCACACATCTTACAAGCCATGGAATGGATCCCATACCCAATAGGTAGCACCCAGGAGTTGGACATGTAGCCTTACCTCACCATTGCATATACCATGGCAAACAGTGCAGACAGTTATGTATGTGGCGAGGATGTATGGGACAGGATTAATGTAGAAAATAAACAGATGGCCATCCAAGACAGATGACAACATGTTGCAAACTGATCATACAGGCTGCCTAGTAACATGCCACAACACTGAGAGAGTTGCAGGAATGTCTAGCACGTACTGGCTGTGCAGTTCCTGTGTCAGCAATTGCCTGGACTCTGTATAAGTGTGGCCCATGGGTTAGGGTAATCGGGACAGTTGTACTACAGGAAACATCAGCCAGGCCTCTCTACAGGTAGCATATGCATAACAGCCAAGGTCCCCAAAAGGCATGCATTGCAATGTGTACTGGTGTACCAAGACCCCTTTGGAAAACTACAGACAGTATTAATTAAGATAAATGTGCTGCACAACCAACACCTCACCCCACCTCAGGCCCAGCATCCCCATCTGTACCTTGCCGGTGCCAGTGTACACCCATATGTTTGCCATTCATTAGCAGGGACTAGGCCGGTACACATGGTGTTCACTGTTTGGGACACTGCAAAATGACACACCTGTGTAGCCCATAGTTGTCAAGCATCTGCAAAAAGACTAAGGGTGGGGAGGGGGTGTCATCATGAAACACAACAGTGCACTGAAGCTGAGATCCAAAGGGTGCTATGAATGACTGTCAAGGTCAGGAACTGTGGCAGACATAACCCTGGCTCCACAGCAATAGTGACAGCACTGTGTAACCTCCAAGGAATGTGCACATGGATTCACCTTGCAATCACCTTGCAATCATGCGGAGTTGGGGGACATTTGTAGGACAGAGTGACCAAATACTGGCAAATGCAGACGGCCCATGCTAGTATACCCCTGCCAGGAATAGTGACTGCTGTAGTACACATAACAGTAGGTGCAACAAACCATCATGATAAGGGCTTGCACACATATGCACCCACAAATTGTATGCATCTCAATCAGCATCTGCACAGCTAACACATTTGTTTGACACTGCATTTGATTGCACAGGTCATAGGTTCATAGGTTCATAGGTTTATACTAGACTATCTTCCCCAAGGCATTTATAAGCCTAGCCCAAATTTTTGTGGCTTACGCCACCCCTTATATGAAAAAATACTGTGCCCATTAGTTTGTTGTGCCTCTGTCCAGCAGTGACACAGAGATGATTCCTGGGGTAAACCTACGATCTCCCATCCACAGGTCAAGATTTCTCTTGAACAGAGCCAGCGAGGTGCTCTGCCTCACATGGACTGGGACTCTATTCCACAGCATAGGGAGTCTCTGAGTGATAAATCTATCCCTCCAGCACGTCCTATTTATATCCGTGCTAAGGTTTAAGTCGCTTGCTCTAGTGGTTTTGGTGGATTTGGATTTTTTGAGGTGGAGCATGTCCATTAATTCGGTTGGACATGGCCTTGTATGTCAGGCACATGTCACCTCTGAGCAGACGGTATGCGACTGAATAGAGCTGAAGTTTCTTCAATCTGGCAGCATATGACAGATTTTGGAGTCCCTTTATCCTTTTGGTGAGGAACTTTTGGGGTCACTCCAATTGCTGCAGATGTCGGGCGAGATACATCCCGAATGGGGCATTGTACTCAATCATTGGTCTGATAAGTGAAGAGTACAGGGGAACAATGACCTCACTAGATCTGGATGTGAATCCCTTCATGATCAGGTGGGCAATGTAGAAGGTCTTTCTAACCACTTTAGCAACGTGAGTGTCAAAAGAAAGGCCACTGTCAACCTGGGTCCCCAGGTCCCTGATAACCTCTTCTGTGCTTAGTGGATTTCCACCTATATGGTAGCTTGGGGTTACCTTGTTTTTCCCGAAGGGTATGACTATACATTTTTTGGCATTTAACTTCAGGCCATGGCTCTGGCACCAGCTATCTGTTTCCGTGAGTCCCTTCTGAAGGATATCCGTGTCCGATGCACTTTCCACTATGGCCCAGTTTGCAGTCATCTGCAAACTTTGTCAGCCAAAGTCCTCCCATGTTGGCCTGTACTTCTGAGAAGTAGATGCCGAACAATAGGGGGCCAAGGACCGAGCCCTGTGGGACACCACTTGTGACCGGTTTGGAGTCTGACATAGTGCCAGCAACTCTAACCCTGTGGGTTCTGTCCTTAAGCCAGTTTGCAACCCATCTTGTGACATATGGGTTTACATTTAAGCTGGTAAGTTTTTCTACAATACCCGAGTGGGGTATTGTGTCGAAGCCTTTGCAAGGTCAAGGTAGGCTGTATGGACTGCCTTTCCCTCATCAATGGCCTTGGTGACTGTTTCGAAGAAGTCGACCAAGTTCAAAAGGCAAGATCTGCCCTTGAAGCCAAACTGGGTCGGGTCCAATGTCTGCAAGTCCCCTATATCTTTGTTTATTAGCTCCATTATGATCCTCTCCATAGCTTTGCAGACTAGACTTGTTAAGCTTATGGGACGGTAATTACCAGGGTCCGTAGAGGCACCGCCTTTGTGGAGTGGGACCACAGTTGCCGTACGCCACTCCTTGGGCACGTATCCTGTGGTAAGGCTGAGATTAAACAGCTGCCTTATGTGCGGATTTAATTCCTCATTTAGCTCGTTCAGCACACAGCCGGGGACACCATCCGGTCCCATTGATGCTGTGTTTTTAGCTTTAGAGAGAGCAGCTTTCACCTATGCATTTGAGATGTCTGGGAGGCTACACTCCGCTGGGATAGTTATCTCTCCTTTAGGGGGGGAGAGGGGGGTGAAGTTTGCACTGAACCTGTCTGCCAGTATGTTGGCAATGTCTGTGGGTTCAGTGATTTTTGTATCATTTTGGACTAATTCTGAGCATATCTGGGAGTTTCCACCCAGGTTCCTAACATAGCTGAAAAAGGCCTTATGATTGTCCTTTGAATCCATGGCAATTTTTCTCTCAAAATTGGCCTTAGTTGATTTTATGAGTGCTCGTATTTTTACTAATAACGATCAGGGTGACTTCCCTTTTATGGATTTTGTTCTATCATGTAATAGCTTTCTCCTCTTATTGTAAAGTTTGTTAATGGCTGGGGTCCACCAGACTGGACGTTTGCCCTTTGTGGAAAGAGTCTTGGTTTTATTTGGGATTGCCTGATCCATGCAGTCCTGGAGGTGTTCATAGAAGGCATTTGTAAGGGCTTCTGCAGCTTGGGTTGTGGTTTCCACTGGCTCAGGGCCTTGAAGGATACCACACCAGTCTTGAGTAGTGTGAAGTTTCCTTGAGAGAAGTTCTTCACTGTGGTCTTTTGTTTGGGGTGGGGGAATGTGGATTTCCAGTGAGATTAGTTTATGATCAGATCTCACCAATGAGGGATATACTTCCGGTGTGGAGCATTTTGTCCCCATGTTTGTGATAATGAGATCTAGTATATTTTCTCCTCTCGTGGGAACAGTGACTAGCTGTTCCATGGCATTTGAATTTATGAACTCCAGGAACCGTTGGGCTAGAAAGTTAGGGCTTGAGTAATGTTCCCAGTCTATATTTGGGTAGTTGACGTCACCCAATATGATGGTGTTTGGAGATACATTTATACCCTCCAGTGTCTTCAGGATGGCTGTGTGGGGTTCCTGAGTTTGAGAGGGTAGCCTGTAGCATGCTACAATTTGTAGAGCAGTTTTGCCTATGGTTAGTTGCACCTGGATGGTTTCCAAAGCTTCGTGCGTTGCCACCAACCTGGAGGTGTGGGTATCCTTTATGAATATGGATACACCCCCTCCTTTTGTGGTGTGGTCCGGGTTTTGGGTCCGGAATGCATGATATGAGGTAAAACCTAATACTGCCGGGGTGCTCTCAGGAGCCTTGAACCAGGTTTCAGTTACAGCACAGACATCGATGTTCTCCATACTGAGAAGGGCTTCGAAAGGCGTGCATTTTGAGATTTAGACTTCTGGCATTGAGCAGCATTACCCTCAGTTTCTTCCCATTTTGTTTTCTAGGGTGGTAGGTTTAGAATTTGAGCCTTGCCTAAAAAGGCACTATGGGGTGGCAAGAGCCTTAGCCAATATCCGAATCCCAGGGTGACAGGTGCAAGCCGTCCCTTGAAGCAGCGTGGCTTGTCAAGCATGTCATCTCAGGCAGACAGACACTGGATCCCCTTTGAATGACACCAGACATTAAGCCAATTGTTAAAGCTGATCATCTTGTCTCTATATTGTGGCATCATTCTTGGTGAAGGAAGGATACTGCTCAGGGTTAGGGTCATACCTGCCTGGGCTACATAATCAGAGAGCTCCTCTATGTCTCTTTTCATGTAGTCCAGGGAGGTACGTCTCAGGTCATTCACACCAGCATGGACAATGACTGTGTCATATTTGTACTTGCCATGGAGTGACCCGAGTGCTTGTGTTATGTGGGATTCTAGCCCGATAGGCAGCTTACTGTGACCCTCTCCTTGTTCAGCCTGGTGAGTGGGACGTCAGTGTGTCTGACTATGGAGTCACCTATGACAAGTATGTATGGTGTTGTATTTGGCCTTAAGGGCTGTGACTGCTTTGCACACTGCTTTTGTGGTTTATGTGTTGCTTGTGGGGTGTCGAGGTAGCAGTTGTTTGGGTGTCTGCTTTGGAGGCCTCTGCTGTTTAGGTAAATTTTTACTCAGAGCCTCCGAGTATGTCTTTGTGTGTTTATGTGTTTGATTCAGTGGTGTGGTAGCATTATGTGAGGCTGGTTTTGTGGTGTGTGTAGTTGCCTTCTCCTCCTGTCTGGTCTTGCCAGTCCTGAGTTGAGAGAGCTCAGCCTCCAGTTTGGCTAAATAGCTGCATCTCTCGCAAGTATTTGTGTTATGTGGGAGGAGGAGAGGGTTGTCTCTGTACATGAGGCAGTTATAAATGTCACATATCAAGTTTGTGCAATGTTAACATATGCAGTAATGTGGCCATATGGCATATCAAGGAAGAGGACACTATATCAATAAGGGTGTGTACACTCCCCATAGCCATGGTAAGGTTTGAAGGTTGTCAGTGTAATTGTATTTTATTGGCCATACATGCACTGCTGATGATGAGATCTGTAAATCAGACATCAGGCATTCACAAATGACATCTGTCCACATATCATCCCAGGTATGTGTCGGACAAACACATAGGGGCTGTGAGCAGCAGAGCAAACATAACTGACACACATATACACATTCAGCAATGGCGTGTATACCTGTGAGGTATGGTGCACAGTACATGCCAGGGTGCCGAACAGGTGCACAGCAATACTGTGCACATGGGTGCAGTGTGTTCCATGGGAAGGGGCATCATCTACTAACACAACCCATGCATCACAGAGATGTATAATGTTGCTAGCAGGGATTGACTATAGCTGCACTGCATGCTGTTGAGTGCCATATGTCATGCATGTTGACAGATGGGTAATGAGAGGTCTGTGTGTAATATCTTTGTGCAACCTCACCTGTAGGTGTGTGTGTGTGTGTGTGTGTGTGTGTGTGTGTGTGTGTGTGTGTGTGTGTGTGTGTGTGTGTGTGTGTGTGTGTAGGGGGGGTAATTTGTCTGTAAGTGCTATCTGGTGGAGTGGAGGGGGTTTATGTATGTAGAATGCGTGTGTGTGTGTGTGTGTGTGTGTGTGTGTGTGTGTGTGTGTGTGTGTGTGTGTGTGTGTGTGTGTGTGTCCATTTATGCACATGTGTGATTGTGGGGTTGTTCATACCTCTCAACTTCCCTTTGAAATCATGCAATACATGGACATGGACAGACACATGAGGCACCAGGAATACATTTCTGACATGTAATCTCAGGACAGTTGATAGTATAATAAAGTCTGCAGCATGAAACATGCATTGGGAGGGAAAACTAGACACCAGGGATAATGTTTTAATTGCAATCAGCGGAAAGGTGAAGAAATACCCATGTATGCAACACTAAAGATGCATTGGGGAATTACTAGACAACACTAGAGAGTGTTTCCAAATATTACTGTAGTCCACATAAAAGTTAATAGAGCAACAGATCTTGCATCTATTGAACAATAGTTACGTATGACACCAGTGCGTGACATTACTGAGTGACTGTAGTAGCCCATAACATATGGGGGCCATGCTCAAGATATCTGGGCAAAACCAGGGTGAACAATGGATGACATCAGGGAGTCTTTGAAAAAACAACTCCAATCAAGTTAAAGAGGTAATGGAGTAACAGGTCATGTTTTGTGATCACTTTTCTAAGCAATTAGAAGAATGACATGTTAATGACTGGTATTATTGACTGTAATTATTCAAGACTGATGCAGGATGGGGAACCTAAGAGAAAAAACTAGGGACATTCTGTAAACTCAGGGACAGGTAAGTAGTATGGTGGAATGCCAGGGTGTGTGTGTGTGTGTGTGTGTGTGTGTGTGTGTGTGTGTGTGTGTGTGTGTGTGTGTGTGTGTGTGTGTATGTGTGTGTGTAATGGTAAGCAATGATGTACAGGTCTTAAAGTGCATTTCTTGTTTTCCCCTCACAGGGGGCAAGGCGGGTCAGGGTCCCTCCTGCAGGCAGTCTGATGTTGGCACCCACACAGACACTGAAAATGGTGACAGGTGTGCTGAGGCACAGGCGGGGTTGTCAGGGGCTGAAGTTGCACCATTGTTTGACATCCCACTGCTATCCACCCCATCCCCGCACACAGTCACAATGCCTATACATACCCATCACCAGTGGCCATAGCTAAGGGACAGTTGGCGGTTGGTGTCATGGGAGAGGACATCTGTGTGGTATCTATGGCATGTGTGTATGGACACAGCAGCCATAGCCGGATGTCCGACGAGGCACCACATAGGCAGATGTACAGGGGTGTTTGTTGGAGGGCTACTGGTCATCATGCCCCTGGCAAAAGTGCCACATCTGGCACCACCAGGCACATGTTTCAGGCCATCATGGAGGTGCAGGCATGTATGGAATGGTACACCAGACAGGGTCTGAGGCTGCAGAGGGCTACTCATTCTGCTATTACTGACATCTGTGATCTTGCAGGTGCCCACTGTTATTTTTCAGAGGTCATGGATAGACAGTTGGGTGAGATGGTGGGAATCCTCGACTGTGGAATGTCCATGCTCGAGCATATGGTGGGAGTGGTGCGACAGCCATGTGGATGTAAGTCAGCAACACCAACAGCTGGACGTTGACGTGGACATGCCAGAACACAGAGCCGTTCCCATAGTGGCAGTACCAGCCCCAGCACTGCAAGGGGGGCACTGTCCACATCACATGAGGTCATGTGCACGTGGCCCTGGCCAGTCCCAGGATGGACACAAATCCAGCAGACATATGTCATCATCAGGGGAGAGTACCATATCATGGCTTGTACCTGGTGGTGTCCATGGAACCCCTGGCAGGCACAGTTCTCATGTCCATGGCTGGAGATTGTGAACTGCACACCCTGCCCAGGTCTGGTCTGCAGCTCTTCAACAAACACCTGTATAGGGCAACCACATGGCAGTACTGTGTGCATGCATACTCACACACAATACAAACACAGCTAGGGCAACCTCAGACCTACACACACCACATCACCATGGCCAAATTAATAATTAAACCCCCTCACTCACACACATGGTGTCAAACATATGGCTCAACCTAGGTCTCTGGAAAACCAACAACACACCCTGTGCATATGATGATACCTGTGCCACATACCTGTCATCCATAACATCGATTCAGGGACAGGCTAATATGGTTCTGATGCACAGGATGACTGCACTATGGTGTACCAATGTAATTCTGTGTAACATGTTGTCAGCAGTAAAGTTTAATGCTTACATGTCAGGAAGTGTAGCTGTCCAGCCATGATGCATTATAGCTGTTATTAACACTGAGTGATTGTGGTCTGCATAATGTATTACGGTTGTGTTGTAGGTGTCCATGTGTCAGCAGGAGGATGGTCTGAAGTTATATCCTTGGCTGTGCCATATCCTGGGTACAGGTGTACACATGTCACAGGTCCATATAACAGTTACTGCATGTGCCACATAGCTGATAGGTCTGGGGGTGGTGTATACAGGTGACTGCATGGTGGCTGATGTCAGCAGCCCTTCTACAGTAGACAATAGTACGTGTACTGGGTGGCACACACCACATGTTTGTGTATAACACACACAGATGCTTTGGTGTTTATGGAATACACAGAGAATACTGTACACATTGATGTATATACCTGTGCAAGGAACCCATTGTAGCCTATGTAATTCCACCAAGACAGAATAGGCACAACAACACACTGGGAAATAAGCAGTCTGCTAGTTTAATGTCATTGACGATGGTACTGGCAAGGTATATGTTCCCATCCCCAATGTAGTGCAATCCTCAACTCGGTAAACATAGGTGTGCTGGTGTGGGTGGCACAGCCCTACCCTTTGGAGGGTGTGAGGTGCTGTAGAACCACAGATAATGTGATAGACAACTACTTAACCTGTTAACATGAACTGTACAGTATTACGGCCAGCTAAGCAGGGGGATACACTCAACAGTAATGGAATGATGGTGGCTGTGTCCACAAGAGTCACACCTAGATATATATACCAACCCCAGTATCGCTGTACACCTATACAGTGGGGAAGAGGGTATTTACACATCCGCCACTAGTTGTGATGGAATGTATTTCCGCAGGATGATACCTGTGAAATGTTAGCATATGCCAGGCAGTTCCCAGACAGATGACCTCCTGGGACATGTATATTCTGCAAATGGAAGTAGATTCTGTCACATACACACACACTCTTACTTGGCTACACTGGGACTAGAAGCCCTACCTAGGTATGTAGTACTACTGATGTGTGTGGCCTTACTTGCACACACCACACAGCTTTTAGGATGAGGTGTGTTCCAGGTTACATGTTATGTGAAGAACATCTCCAGGTCTGTACCATGGCTATCATCCATGGAGAGATGGGAAGTGTAGGGGATATGTGTACAGTAGTATCATGCCACCTGCCATGTTCCAGCAGGCCATCTATCAACAGATACCACAGGGGTGATCCTCAGGGTGAGAGTTACATGCAACAGCCAATCATCTGGTTGCCTCTTGCAGAGGGCCAGTGAGGTGCTCCAGTCGACATGTATACAACATGTATTACATAATATAGTCAGTGTCTGTCTTGGAGACCTATACCCAAGCATGTTCTGTTGACTGTGGTAGTTTAGTTGAGGTATCCATGGCATGTGGTGCGTACAGGGTGTGGATTCCTAGCTGTGCCATTCATAACGCAGCTGGGCAGACATGTCAGTGTCAGTCAAGCATAGATTGCTTGTAAGTAGCCAAGATGGATACCTGAAATCTGCACATCTGTATAGAGGACAGACAGACATCAGCTAGCCAACTAGCTATGCATTAGGATGAATGTGTTGACAGATTGACGTCTGACACTGATAGGTATGCCATTACTACATGACAGCAGCCCTCACTGACAAGTGATATACACACAGTAGTCTACAGTTATTTTCCACATGTCAGATTAATATCCAGAAGGAAATATTTAATGAGACACAGCTCACACACCAGGAACACGACAGTGAGGACTCAGAGTCCATCTTTGCATGCAGGGATGTTTGGTTCCGGTACTACATTCTGCAATCTACTCTTTCATGGGAAAGCACTTTCAACAGTAGTGCCATAATGATACACTACATGCCAGTGTGACTGCATATAACCTGGGATACTACCCATGTATGTAACACATTCAAATGGAAAAGAGTGTTGTATAAGCCATATATATTCAGGTGTACCAGACAGTAGACTCACACCCCTTGCTACTGTAATGACAGCACATAGATGCATGTTATGTACATGGCATTAAATACACTTATTAAAGCTGTCATTACCCTGCCATTTTATCAGACTGGAATTTGAGCACTGGTTATCACAGCTGAGCCATGCTTAGCAGGTTTCAGCATTGCTGCAATATAAATGCTAACCAGATTTGTGCACTGGTAAGCGAAGCCTACACGGTGTAAGCGCCTGTCCATTTAACTGTATGTTACCACCCTTACTGTCGCGCAAACCTGCACAAACCTTCTTAAAGCTGTTCAAAACCGCCTTAACCACTCTGTATCCAACAACCTTTGTTCTGCCGAGCAACAAAATAATCAGCCCTTGCAGAACTTGAACCCAGGACCCTGTACACTATAATCACAGCAGTTAACCACTAAGCCATCACAGCTGTGAACACAGCTGTTGTTTTTCTAATATATCTGTCAGTACACATGCTGAATAGTGTAGAACAATTGCTATGACTTCTACAATGGAGTAGTACTTGTTAGTGATATTACTGTTGAATCACGTATGTTGTTATATCTAAATATACACATATCTGATAAATACGGTGTGATACATCTGGGAAGGTATATACAACAGTCATGTTTACACATACCAAGGATAGGGATATATATATATATATATATATGCATATGTAGATATATATATTCATATATATGTATTTATATACATCTGTATATTGCAATATATATATGGTCATATATAGATCTATCTGTATATACATATATATATATATATATATATATATATGTAATATATGTAGATATATATATATATATATATATATATATATATATATATATATATATATTTATATCATAAAAAATAGGCAAATAGGCACCCAAACAAGCACCAAGAAACAAATCCAAGGTACCAAGGAGTCAAAACCAGCCAGCAGAGTCCATAAACCGATTTTAATAAAAAATAAAACACATGAACGCAGCCACATAAAACATAGAGTTTTCATTTTAAAACTTCATCAGATGTGGATCTAACAGTCAAACACAGAGTTATACAGCATCCTGACAAGCAAACTGACCAATACAAAAAGACAAGTTGTTAAGACATCATTATCATAAAACTCATAAATATTCATCACAAACCATGTTAAAAAGACTGAAAGGCTTCTTAAAATCAAGTTAAAAAATGCTAAAATACATTTAAAAATATCAGTGTGCTAAAATACATTTAAAAATATCAATGTGCTAATATATATATATATATATATATATATATATATATATATATATATATATGTGCATGTGTGTGTATACATGTATATATATGTGTATATATATATATATATATATATATATATATATATATATATATATATGTATATATATATATATATATATATATATATATATATATATATATATATATATATATGTATATATATATATATATATATATATATATACATACACACACACACACACACACACACACACACACATGTGTTTCACATATGTCCAGAATATGTAGTGGAGTCATACCTCCGCACCAATAGTTGCAACCTCTTAGTGCAAGGGAGTGTCATGTAAGTATTGCAGGTATACATGTAGACTGTTGCTACTATCACAGGGCAGAAATGTTGTGTGTGGGAAGTCACATCTGATATTGACATGTACGCCATCAGTTACTGACAGACATCCTAAGATCATCATAGTACAGTACCACAGACATCACAGTAATGGTCCTGTGGAATACCGCAGAGATATGACCAATAAATTTGGACAGTCTGACACACTCTGGTCAGTCCAGAGGTATACACAGAACCCCTTAGTGCAAGATGTGTGGACCAAGCCAGACAAAGTGGATATTAACAGCCATGTAACTGGGTATATCACGTAAATACTGGAATACATATGCTCACACAGTTTATGCATTCACACACTCCTGTCTGTCCTGACACATAATAACCGGAGGAGCAGAGGTCACAAGCCCACATACTCCCCACTAGTTAGTGACATACATCTGTACAGCATCCCACTGCTTAGTCAGAAATACACAACAGTTATGGTGGCCCAGCAGCAGTACATCTGACAAATATCTGGACATAACATAACACTGGGTAAGTACACTGAGCTGCTAGGCATGTCACAAAGCACTGTGCAAACTACAACCAGACTGCCACAACACTGGCCTACATGTCTTATGGGGGAATGCACATGTACCTGCAAATATAGCAGGCTCTACAGGCATGTAACAGCACGGAGTAACACACACCTGTGTGAAAGCGCATACCCACAACCAATCTGAACACAGCAAGAGCCACATATGGTAAGCGTGCTTAATATTACAGTATATGGACTGTCTAATCAACACCATCCTCATATGTGCCACTCACGCACTAACCCTACATATACTGGACCAATACACAGTGTATTCCGATGCCTGACTGTGGTATGGGACATGTGTGGGTTTGGCCCTACAAGCATGTACACCGATAGGGTAACATACACTGGAGCAGCATGCAACATCAGATAGAACAGGACCAAGACCAATGACATCTACCACAGTCTGTACACAGGCCAAGGTACATATACGCAATACACACTCTGTCGACAATCACCATAAGTACACAGACCTCACTACTGTACACACTACAACAGAATGTCCAGGTTTTGTCCTCAAATGTAACCCCTACTATACATAACATGTCTAGCAGTCTGATATCTCACTGGCTTCTTATCAGGTATGATGTCAATAAATAATGGTGTACTGAACATATGCACCTTTTACTACATGACATATGTACAAAGGTTGATGGAGTTGTGGCTGGAGGCACAAACACAGGGCCAGTATTGATGTGGTAACCTCATACATTTACTGTTGTAACAGGGTTTGTTGTGACATATGTGTTCTGAGGGATATGAAGTAAGTAACTCTCATGGCTGTCACCATGTACTGACTGCAGTCCTCAGACTATGCTACTGCATTTCTAAAGATAGGTCATCTATGAGTAACACAATACACGTAAGACTCCAAACACTGGCCAGTCTGCAGATAGCCCTACAGGTGGGGGTTTCCTCAACCACATAACACTGTCATGACAGGTATTAAATCATGCAGACCAGCCATATCCACACAAACCCTGTTAAACCAACATTACTTTAAATGTAGAAGAGCAAGACTTACATTTTGTACTCATGTCTGGAACATCCCCCTCCTGTTTGTTGGCCTGTCTTCACAGTGTATGTTGTAAGAGGTATATTCCACCGACATGGCATCCTGCTCACAGTGAATGAAAAGTGCCAACACCCACATGATGTTCCTAGTTATAGGAATGTGTTTCATGCCAATGGGTATGGGAATGTTACCACAGCTGTTCCACATGCAATCAGCTAGTGGGGGATTGCAATTCATGCACAGGCCATCAGCTGATCATGAGCATCACTTACAAAACACAAGCTGCTGCCAAGCAAAGCAGGTGTACTTCTCCACATCCACCAGACAGAGAGTGAGAGAGAGAGAGACAGACAGACAGACAGGGACAAAGTAAGAAAGGAAGGAGGTAGGATAGTAAAAGCCAGGCATGTTTGTGTCACACACTTACCAGTATGGGGTTTCAAACCCCTGCTTGACTATGTATTGCTATTACATATTTATGCAGTTACTGCATGCACCACAGAGCTTACATGTTGGAGAGCTGTCCAAAGGTATATTTGAAGGTGAGTGACATCAGCAACAGTGATAAAGGAGGGATAAGGTAGGTGTAGTACATGTGCCTGTCCACAAAAGCAGGTGTCAAGGACAACACAGCCACACTCTCTCAGGGACTCACACACATTATCACAGTTGGTAGGGTCAGGATTAGACTTCCTAAATAACTTGTTTGCTACGCTGCAGTATTACTCAGGTATCACATGCACCACAGAGGTTATCAGGCTGATATATGGGCAAAGGGTATGTCAAGGTGACTGACATCAGAAGGCATGCTTCAGTAGGGTAATGGGAGGTGTAGTGAGTGTGAATGGCTTCCAGATCATTAATCTCCACACACACAGACATAGGTTTGCCAGTACTGACATGCATGGGTTCATTGCTTCATGGGTGTGTAGTGGTTGACTGTGCCGGAAGGCTGTACAAGGCTAGGCAAAGGGTATACCTTGGCATCAGGCCACATGACAATGGTCTGCAGTGTGGCTCAGGGGTGTAGTCTCTGGATTGGCCCACACAGGTGGGTATTGTATTCATCATCCAGCCATCTGGGTTACTATTGTGGGTGGCCAGTGCTGTGCAATGCTTGCCATGTATGTGTTCTATATTCCATAACATGGACTATGTCTGGGATGTGCACATGTCCCACATGCATGCTCTGTGACATGTGGAAGTGTACCTGTGGTGTCTGGGGCATGTTGTGTGGACAGATTGTTATCATCTGATGTGGCATTCTTGACCTCATGTGGTGAGAACTGGCAATGGATCTCAGGTTGATCCTGCACCTACATTGACTGCATGATACAGGTATTCACTGGTGTTAATGGCATCTGTCCATACAGGACATGTGTATAAGGCATGGTATTTCTTTTGTGGTTACATTTGCTGACTCTACAGTTGTTGCAGGCATTCATTGGGGAACATAGCAAAGGACCACTGTATGCACGTATTTGCCTATTGTAGGGATGGAACAGGGTGTCATGTCCTCTACAGTCCACTACTGCAATCACACTATGGTTACTATCTGTGGGCAATATGCAGGGAACTACCAACACAGTGGTTGTTGCCTAGCCAAGTGTGTTTGTGTATGAGAATGGGTGGAGAGTGTTCTCTGGGTAATACAAGGGTTGCCTATAGTGTTCCCCAATCCATAATGTCACATGTAGGGGTACGGACTGTCTACACCAACCTCTCTGCTGTTTGACATCTGTTGTCCTTTGTAAGGTGAACATTGTAACATATAATACGTCCTCCATATAAGAAATATGCAAAACCCATCCCACAATGAGTCCTGTTATTACACAATCACAGCTACCTCCACACAGGCTACTGATGACAAGCACACACACACACACACACACACACACACACACACACACACACACACACACACACACACACACACACAGTCTCACAGTTGCCATGTCTGAGATTAGAACTCCTACCTAACTAGTACATCACACTATAGCGTTACACAGATATAGCACACGCCATGAAGCATACAGGGATACTCCTTCATCAAAGGTGTATTTCAAGGTGAATGACATCAGCAGACTTGCCAAACTAGGGCAATGGAAAGTGTATTGACGGTGAATGGCCTCAAAAGCATTGATCCCTACACAGACAAACAAACACACACACAGTTTCACAGTTACCATGCCTGGGATTAGAACTCCTACCTAACTAATATATCACAGTATAGCATTACGCAGTTATAGCACGCACCATGGAGCTTACAGGGCTACTCCTTCACCAAAGGTGTATTTCAAGTTGAATGTCATCAGCAGGCTTGCCAAAGTAGGGCAATGGAAAGTGTAGTGACTGTGAATGGCCTCAAAAGCAATGATCCCTACACAGACAAACACACGCACAGAGTTTCACAGTTGCCATGTCTGGGATTAGAACTCCTTCCTAACTAGTACATCACACTATAGCATTACACAGTTATAGCATGTGTTATGGAACTTACAGGGCTACACTTTCACCAAAGGTGTATTTCAAGGTGAATAAAATAACAAACCAGTCGACCACAGTGTAAACGGAGCTGACAATAAGGCACAGACCAGAACAATGCAGGTATAAAATAAAAGCGTTTATTCCAATTGAGCACACCGACTGAGCGCTTTCACCAGGTAAACTGGTTTCTTCAGAGCCACACAAACCCAGTGCTCAGATGTGAATGGAGCTGCTATTTCCTGGTTTACATTTTTTTTTTAAACCCGGTACACAGCGAGCACACACTTTAGGCAATGTAATGTGTGCTTGGCAGCTTCAGATGCACCCCCTTCCTTAGCTCTGCTAAGCTAAGGGCAAACCCAAGCCACAGAGCTCCAATAAGCTTATAGTATGCCAGACACACCGCTCTATGATGTCAGCTAACTTTTAGGCTTGCACCATGGTTTTCTTACACCTACACGGTTGGGTGCAGGCTAGCCATGAGGGGAAATCTGTGATTCAGTATCATTCCCCTCATTTGCATAGAATTGCCTGCTAAAGTCTAGTTATAAGTCTTCACTGAGCCTTCGCCCTTAGCAACCACTATTCACTGGGCTTGTTATCTTCTGCCTGTCATTGACTATAATGGCAAAATTGTGATTTTGCTGAAAATGCTTTTTTCAATGTTTTACTTTTATTTTCCAGCCGATCCCATTTGCCTGTTGCTAACCTACGGTTAAATGACCGAAATCGGCCAAAAAAAATAAAAGTTATTTTTTTTTAATTTTGCAACTGTTTTCCATGCCAATGGCCATATATTTGGCCATTGGCATGCTTTGCACATTATATACACCCTTTATTTGGAGCTGTCACGGCTCCGTTTTGTAGTTTGATTAAATGTACTCAGTTACTAACTGAGTACATTTATGCAGGTTACACTAATCCTGCATGGATGGCTGCCAGCTTCCTGGATCACTAATTCACCTCATTTGCATGTTTTTCACCTGCAAATGGGGTAATTAGCATACAGGAGCTGTGTCCGTGCAGGAATAGTGCAGGAGCGATCGTGCACATCCCGGGAGCTTGTTCCTGGATCTCTCGGTGGCCATATTGCCTCCAGCAGCTCCTGCACTATTCCTGCACACTGTGCAGAGCTTGCTGAATCCCAGGGATATACATATATATATATATATATATATATATATATATATATATATATATATATATACACACATATTTACACATTGATATCTGTCTGTACTTGTCTATCTGTATGTATTGTTAGTATCTTCCTTAGCTGTTAATTTCATTAAAATGTATTATGAATAGCCTGCTCTGTATTACACACTGTTTCTATCTCATGTTACTACTGTACTACCTTTCTCAAAAGTACTGTAACTCCTGGGCTGTGGCTGAAATGGATCCAGTCTGAATCAGTCCACTACCCCAATAAGCAATCCTAAACAAATAAACATGCTTACAGTGAGAGATGTAAAGTACAGTTTATCAGTTGCCCTCATACATTGCAAGTAACGACTATCCAGCGTAGCTTCTAAAGTATGTGACTTATTTTCCCTTCCTCTCCCCTCACCCCACTGTCTAAGTAACAAATGGCAGTATCTTCCCACATACCCCTCTGCTTAGCCAATGCCTTTAATAGTCTAACTGTAATAACCATTCAGGCATTTTATTAATTTCCTTTAAAATCCCCACCATAATCCAACATCACTCCTGTGTATTTCAGACTCACCTTTCATCCAGCAGGCCAGAATCATCAGCCCTGTTTTCTGCCTCATATATCATATTCTTCCATAACTCTCAACATATTTTCTCAAGAATCTGGGACAATGCAAGAAATAATTGCGGAAACAAAGGCTCAGATAAAGTGACAATTTTAATTGTTATACTTAACTTAAAAATTAACAGAAAAAAAGTTTTGCATTAAAATGCACTTTTCTGAACAATAAGAATCATGAAAGTCTAATATCTGACACTCTTGATTAACTGTAATCCTTAGTGATTTACTAGAAAATCTAAATTTTTACAAGACTCAGGGTAAAATATGAAATAAAATTAGGGGAATGTTCTATAAAATCAAGGAACGTTGAGAGATACGTGCAATTCTTCTTTTACCCTATACCAAACAAACAAAATCTTTTTTAAATTTAAGGCAGAACTGATTAAAATGCAGTGCATTGACTAATGATTACATTTTATATGCTGTATGAAACAATTAAAATTAAGTATCTAGTCCTATTCATTAGGACTCAAGTTCCACCACAAGAATTTAATTTAGCTGTCAAATCTATATGTGCATAATCAGTATGTAACACAAGCCAGTGTCTAATAAAATGTCTGCAGCATATACTGCACACATCCACACAGAGTCAGCCATACAATTGCTAGCAAATAGTCAGGCCAGGGTAATGTTTAAAAGCTTTTTTTTTTTTTTAAAGATGTGGCAACATTAGCAACTGTTGTATTCAGAAACATATGATAATTAAAATGAGTTAGCCATATTGCTAAATGTAGCAAACTCCTTCTAAATAAATGTATTTATTTTTAGATAGATTGCCAGGTCACTACACTATATTGGGTGGGTGGCCATGGGTCCACCTGGAGATATGGATAATAGGTGACCCCACCAATCACTCCATTTATTATATGCCACTGGATGTATGCACTTAAAGATGACATATAATGGACACATATGTGCCCATGGCATATACATTGAATACTCTGTCCTCACATACCATGTTGTCCTAATGTTATGTATGAACAATGTTGGCACAGTTGCAACGTGTCTTCAATTTCTCATTATTTATTAATTCTGAAGTGTATTGATTCCATCTGCATACTGTTATTCCAAACAGTGCTGCCCAGACATGTCATACACACGCAAACATGCATGTATGCACATGCACACACACACACACACACACACACACACACACACACACACACACACACACACACACACTCATACACACATACACACATACACATATATATACAGGGACACATACACAAAAACATGTACACACACACTTGAAATGAACATCATGAGTCTGTCTATTACAAAATGATAAACATGTGTGCATGTATGATGTTCCACATATACAGGTCACTTGTGCCTATTGGGTGCTGTAGTGAGTTACACACTCATATGGGTTTATACCACATGTCAATCTGTGGACAACTGCACCAATGATACATCATGAATTCTAAGGCAGATGTTACCAGGTTTCCTGAGCCAGCATATATGGCTGAAATCTTCATTGTTCATGTCTTCCTATTAACTTCGGGTCTCCACTGAAAATGGGCTTAGTGAGATTGATCTGGTCAACAAAGGATAAATCTTCTTTCTTCTTCCGGCTTTTCCCGGTTAGGGGTGCACAATGGCACTATCAGAGGACTGACACAGACTATGTGAGTTCAACACACACAGCATTGATAGTATGCCTGTTGACCTACTGATTTTGATGTCACTGATGACATGGCCTGTTACTGCCGCCATCAGATGTTACTCCATATGTCTACCTGTGTGTAGTTTGGCCATGAGTCTGTCTATTACAAAATGATAAACATGTGTGCATGTATGATGTTCCACATATACAGGTCACTTGTGCCTATTGGGTGCTGTAGTGAGTTACACACTCATATGGGTTTATACCACATGTCAATCTGTGGACAACTGCACCAATGATACATCATGAATTCGAAGGCAGATGTTACCAGGTTGCCTGAGCCAGCATATATGGCTGAAATCTTCATTGTTCATGTCTTCCTATTAACTTCGGGTCTCCACTGAAAATGGACTTAGTGAGATTGATCTGGTCAACAAAGGATAAATCTTCTTTCTTCTTCCGGCTTTTCTCGGTTAGGGGTCGCTACAGCAGATCATCTGTCCGCTCATGATTGGCAGTGGAATTTTCTGGTGTCGAGTTGCCAGCCCGGCGCCCAACCTTCCACAGAAGGCACACACATGCACACACTCACACCTAGGGCCAATTTAGAGTGTCCAATCCACCTACTGCATGTCTTTGGGATGAAACCGGAGCACCTGGAGGAAACCCACATGACCACAGGGAGGACATGCAGACTCCGCACAGAAGGCACCCCAGCCGAGAATCAAACTGGAGAACCTCTTGCTGTGAGGTGACAACACTAACCACTGCACCACCATGGCCGCCCCAACAACAAAGGATAAATAAATAGATAAAAAAAAATACCTACCTGAGTAATCTTGAGCATTGCCTAAAACCTGTTTGCTCCTGTAAAAGGAAACATGGAGTTCTTCGGGTAGTTTACCTACACCTAGGGTTGTCAGATCACCATGCTTACATGTTATCATATTGTGCAGCATGACACACAGTGACCATCTGCACAATCTTTTCTGGTGCATACTGCAGTGTATGCCTAGATATATCCAGACACCTAAATATGCCTTTCAACATGCCAAACATTTTCTCTTTGGTGTTATTTGTTATGGAGCTCTATCAAATGCACCCTCAGCAGGCATGGATAAAGCTCTGAATGGAATCATGACCTAGGGTTCAAGTGGATAAATGTAGTCACCTGTCAGTTCTGATAACAACATATATTAGCAATACAACATCGCCAGTTAGCACAATGCATTTACATTTTCTAATGCTATTATACTTACCTAGTAGTAGTCCCTCAGGGGTGTCACCACACCTGAATATTGCCCTTAGGGCACTTTTCCTCCATATGGAGGCATTGTGAACACTACTAGACTAGGGTGAGATAAAATTAATGATGAGGCCTTCTGTCAAACACAGTAACTGACAATTGTGTGAGGCCCACCCCTACTGGTTGTAGTGAAATTGAGCATCTACACCAGATGAGTTTTTTATAAGCACATAGATGTAAGCTATTGCAGAAAGGACATGGGGAGGAGGGAAGGAGGGAGTTAGCAATGGCATAGAATCATCCTATGGCAGTCTGTCACTTTTGTGGTGTATTCAGAAAGCAGATGTACTCATATGCCTTGTTGAGCATGACTACAAAGAACCATCCTAAAAATGCAGCTAGTAGTTGTTAGAGATACGCATAGGTTCATAGGTAGGTACTAGGCTATTGGCCCTAGGGCCTATACAAGCCTAGCCAAAAAGGTACCCTGGCTTTCACCACCCAAGAAAATTATTTTCCTGTGTCTCTGTCAAGCAGAACCACAGAAGTGATCCCTGGGGTGAATTTCCTATTACCCATCCAATCATCAAGATTTTTCTTGAAGAGTGCTAATGAGGAGTTCTGCTTGACATAGATAGGTAGTCTGTTCCAGAGTATGGGAAGTCTCTGGGACAGGAATCTATCCCTCCAGCATGTTCTGTTTATTGTGGTGACAAGGTTTATAGGTTCATAGGTAGGTATTAGCCATGTGCTGCTGGAATGTCCCTGAGGCCAGTATACCAAGACTTAGGCATACATCCCACACACAGCCTGTACAAGTTCTCTGACTAGCCTATACCTATCTGTAATTTCCTGGTCAGAGAGCTAACTTAACTGCCATACTGGCAATCATCTAGGAATTAAATGCATTTGCAGGTCCTCCTCTAACATTCCCTGCAGTAACCCCACCTGCTGCAGCTCACTGTTAGGCTGGTGCATTTTTGTGCACTATGGTGAAAAGTCTGAAAAAACTCACAATCAATAATTAGATTATTTGATGAAATAGTAAGGCCTGCTCTATATATCAGATTGGATATAATGGTGTAACTTGCCATAATGTTTTGTCGCTTTTTATTTCTCTAGAGTATACAAGCCAAGTTACATAACGCAGTGCAGATCAACAGATGTCAGTTATACTACACCATTTGCATTATAATATGCAATACGTTTCTTGATGCTTTGCAATTGCTTACAACATTATTCTGTCATTCTGTCACCGACCTTTTCTCGTGTGCTGTGCTACGTGCAGCTTTCTTTTGAAATCCGTTCCTTTGTCTGATGTATACAGAGAGAACAATCATATCTGATTGCATGCATTGCTTCCTGCCTCCTGCATGTAGATGCTTGTTTTATTACATGTTTTTTAGTGTGTCCTTGATTATACACCTTGCACCTATGTGACCTTCTGCTCAGCTAAGGTATGCATTTTAAAGGTAACAAAATATTGCTTGCATGCACAGCACTAATACTTTTGAGAGCCTTAGAAGAAATAATGTCTTTATGGCAACATCTTTCTCAGTTTCTCATTTAATATCAAAATATGCAAATTTATTTTTTATATAGTATCCATCTCATATGGGAGACTGTAGTTTTCTGAATAAACCAATGCTTGATTTTACTGTCCCTATAAAAGGAAGAAAAAAAAAAAACAGTTACCTTTAACTACCCTTTCTTTGCTTGGAAGCTGCTGTACTTTGGCTGCTTATTTTGATATGCTTCTATTTCTTTCTGTATTGTTTCCAAAGCGAGGGCAGTGGGCTTAGTGAATAGTGTTTCTGAGGTGCTCAGCTGTAAAGCTGCTCTGAATATCGTGGATGTTAAAATATAAATAAGGGAGTGAATGCATTTGTGGTTATGAATAAGTAAGGAACAGAATGAACTGAGTGGCTGGATAATAGGACTGTTTCTGAGAGTGAGCTCTCCAAGCTGGCCATGCTGAAAGGAATCATGGGTATGGAAGGGTTTTTTTCATATTTTGTTTTAGTCAATTTTTATTAAAAAACATAAGTGGCTTTTACTTTCATTCCTGTAAAATTTGTTGTTGCTAAACTGCCGTCCTTAGAGGTTGAACAAAATGACAATAACTTACTTGAAAGGTAGAAACATTACACACTGCATAAAAGAGATGGCAGGAAATTTTAACAGAAAAGGGCTGCAGGAAATATGAACATGGGATAACCAGAATTTCTACCTTATATCATAATAACATGCAGATCTCTGTGCATACTGAGTACCTTAAAACCAAAAAGAAATGTACTTAGAGCAAACAATCCTTTTTTTAACGCCGTTATTGAATTATTACTTAAGACATAGGCAAACAAACATTTATATAAAAGAAAACAAACCATGTTAACATGTTCACGGTTACAACTATTATACATCCCATACATTCCTTTATACAGTTACATTACATAAATTGCTCAATTCCAGCCTTCCCTTAAACCTCACTTCTCCTCCAAAGCATTCTGCATGCATTGTTCCCACAAATTCCATTTTTTATATGTAATTTGCTTGCACCCTTTTCTAATGATCCCAGTTCCAGTTCTTTTATCACTGTTACAATATTCACTACTTTAAACTTTGATTTTCAAGTAATTGTTTTTTTTTTTTTTTTGCAGCAACCAGAATTAAACTTAACAAAGCCTTACTATGTCTAGGAAATCCAGACCCTGTAACCCAGCTAAAAAAAAAACATTTCCTGAGTTCTGAGTTACACCCATTTGCTCACCCAATATTTCTGACAGAGTATTCTGTAGGGAATTTTTAAAGTCTACCAACTCATTACACTCCCAAAACATATGTTCCCAGTTATCGCTTTCTTCTCCATCACACTTCCAAAACATGCCATCTACCTGAGGAAAAATTCTTTGGAGTCTGCGTGGGATATAAAAATACCTACAGAAACAGTGCCAAGCCAAAATCCTAAATCTCTTAGACTTTGTTGCATATTTGGGAGTCATACATATTTCTTCCCATTGTTGCTTTGTGAATTACTTATCTAATCTCTCTTCCCGGTCTTTTCTAACCTCCTCTGATTGATTTCTCCAGTTATCGTGCAATATTTTACATGCCCTACTACTTAGCCCTTATTTTAACAGCAGCTTCTGTTCTAGATTCAACTAAAAACTCTACCAAGGCAGGCCTTTCACTCAGGGTTCCCTTATCTTTGCCTATACTCTGATATCAGTTCCTGATAGGGAAGGTAGTCTCTAGCCTGCAGTCCAAATGTCTTCTTAGCTTCTTCCCATTCTATTACCTT
This sequence comes from Protopterus annectens, assembly GCF_019279795.1. NCBI lineage: Eukaryota > Metazoa > Chordata > Ceratodontiformes > Protopteridae > Protopterus > Protopterus annectens. The sequence goes on along the minus strand of NC_056727.1, from coordinate 536,706,541 downwards.
TCCTTCTCTAGTTATTTGCTCAAAATACCCTGGTTCCTTTGCCAGTTTTCTCCAGTAAATTCCAGCCCCCTCATGCACATTCTCTGTACCCATAATTGCAGTCATCCCTATCAACAGAAGCTTCTTTACCCATTCTCATGTTGGCATAGATCTTAGAATACTTTCTGCTACTTTATGAATATAATATTCTTTTTAATTTCTCCAACTCTTTTGGGTTTCTAATACCATAATGGGAATGGAACCCATTCCTAAGTCAAATTATGATTAAAGTTCATGAAATTAGTATTATTTCAATCTTTGTTGTTAGCCAGAAGTGCTCTTCTTAGAACCCACAATGTGCCCAGATGACTGCTTCTGCAATTGGTACGGAGTTACATGTATTGGTAACTTATCTAAATACGACTGTAGATTATTTTTTTATAAGACCCGTAGCTCCTACTACTATTGGAATGGTCTGGGTATCTTTCTTCCACATTGCTCTCATTTCTGCCTGCAAATCCTGATATTTCATGACTTTGTGTCTCTCTGTATGCAAGACACTGTAGTCACTGGGTGTAGTGATTTCAGTGGTCAATGCTACTTTTGTCTTCTTTTCATGGACCACTATATCTGGTTCTCTTGCTTCTACCTCTTGAACTGTTGGTAATGAGTGATCCCATGTGATGTAGACTTTATCATTTTCTATGATGCTTTGTGGCTCATGTTTCCAGTGTGTTTCAGCTACTTCAGTATTATAATGTTTGCACAATCCCCAGTGCAACAGTCTTGCCACATTATTATGCCTTTCAGTATACAGTCCTTCTGCCATTAGTATATCTCAACCAGCAACAAGGTCTGCAACTGGTTCCAACTCTGTTTTACATTTGTCTGCTTTTCCCACATGTTCAATGGACTTTGTAAACCAGTGTGTACATAGCTCACTATCTTGGCCCATCCATATTAACCTTTCATCTTTTGGTTTGAATTCACCTGTCCTTAACCATTCCTGCATTTCATCCTGATCAACACGAGGTTCTTCCAGGAGTTTTCTATACTTGCAACTATATTTATGCATTTTCCACATTATTAATTCCACGTAATATTTTTTTTTATTTCTCCAAATCTTTTGGGTTTCTAATACTATGACAAGAATGGACCCCCATTCCTAAGTCAAAGTATGATTAAAGTTCATGAAATTATTATTGTTTCAGTCTTTGATGTCATCCAAAAGTGCTCATCGCAGCACCTGCAATATGCTCAGTAAGGACTCCTTCTGCAATTCGTACTGGGTTACATGGATTGGTAACATAGCTAAATACGATTGTAGATTCTTTTTTATAAGACCTGTTGCTCCTACTACTATTGGAACTGTCTGGGTATCTTTCTTCCACATGGCTCTCATTTCTGCCTGCACATCCTAATATTTTATGGCTTTGTGTCTGTCTGTATGCAGGACACTGTAGTCACTGGGTGTGGCGATTTCAATGATCAATGCTACTTTTGTTTTCTTTTCTTGGACAACTATGTCCAGTTTTCTAGCATCTATCTTTTGAACTGTTGGTAATGGGTGATCTCATGTGATATAAACTTCATCATTTTCTATGATGCTTTGTGGCTCATATTTCCAGTGTGTTTCAGCTACTTCAGTATTATAATGTTTGCACAATCCCCAGTGCAACAGTCTTGCCACATTATTATGCCTTTCAGTATACAGTCCTTCTACCATTAATATGTCACAACCAGCAGCAAGGTGTGCGACTGTTTCCAATTCAGTTTTACAAACCCTACATTTGTCTGTTTCTGCCACATGTTCAATGGACTTTTTAAACCAGCATGTACATAGCCACTATCTTGGGCTGCCAATATTAACTTTTCATCTCTTGGTTTGAACTCGGCTCTCCTTAACCATTCCTGCATTTGTTCCTGATCAACATGAGGTTTTTCCAGAAGTTTTCTGTACTTGCAACTATATTTATGCTTTTGCCACATTTCTTACCTTCTCATCTGGTCCTTCATCTTATACTCTTTCTTTTGTTTCTTGGCACATTCAGTTGCTGCCTGATTTTTATCTACTTCTCGTTTGATTTCCATTCCTGTTTGACGCAGATATGATTCTGCTAAATTATGCAGAGAAGTCATCTTATATTTATTCTCCTCGTGTTTCAAAACTTTCATTATATTTGGGTCTTATGAGGTCAGCAGATATGTGTGGAGTCCCACAGTTGCAGATCTATATATGTAATCAATTTCAAGGAGGCCCATCATTCCTTCGGAATGGGGAATATATAATCTTGGTATACACTGATTTTTATAAATCATTTGGTGAGCATGAAGCATCCTTCTTGTTTTCCTATTTAATCTATCCAACACATTTTGGGGCCAGTCAATCACTCCAAAACTGTAAGTTAGGACAGGAAGAGCAAATTGGTTAATAGCTTGGACTTTGTTCCTAGATGTCAACGCTGTTTTCAAAATTAATTTAAGTCTTCTAAAGTATACCTTACTACGTTTTATTCGCATTTGTTTATGTTTTATTGTTGATCCTTCATCAGTTCCCAAATATTTATACACTCCCTCTTGATCAAGTTCTTTTATAACACATTCTTGTCCCAAACTGATGTTTTCCTGGTGCTGCAGTTTTCCAGCTGTAAAGGTTGCTTTTGCACACTTATCAAGACCAAATAACATTCTTATATCATCTGAAAAAGTTTTGACAACCTGCAGCTGTGCTTTCAGTTCCTCATCTGATGAACTATACAGTTTTAAATCATCAACAAAGAAAAGATGAGAAGTCTTTATACTTTGTTGTTTTCTAAAAGCTAAATTATAGCCATGCCTAAGCTGTTAAGTAAACAGCTTAATGGGTTAATGGCAAAGCACAACAATGACAGAGAGTGACCGTGAAATATCCCCCTTTGAATTTTTATCCCTGGGATAATAATCTGTCCTTTGTCATGGCTTAATTGCAAAGTGGTCTGCCACTTTTCCATTGTCACTGTAATGTAGTTGATCAGTGTAGGGCATATCTTATACATTTTTAAGCACTCTTTTATCCATGAATGTGGAATACTATCAAATGCTTTTTTATAGTCAATCCATTAAGGATTAAGGCGTTTACATGTTTTTTCGTGGCTGGTGACAGCCTTGTCTGTTTGGTTTTGGAATAAAGAGCTTTGGCTGACTTCCTGGTGGCGATTGTTTCGTTTCGTGGTTGCCTTTTGACTCAGTTTCAGTTTGGTTGCATTTCCCACTTTTGGTTTTATTATAGTCAATCCATACCATACTTAGATTTTTCCCCTTTTTACAGTTCTCCAGTATGACTTTATTTAACAACAAATGATCCTTTGCCATAATTGAGTTTTCTTCTAAATGACTATAAACTCTGTCAGCATCAATTTCCATGTATAGTTTATACGTCGTCGGAAGGCAAGTTATTGGTCTATAATTTTTAGGGTAGCTTGCAAGTTCACTCTTAAGTTGGAGCATTGTTTTGCCTGTTGATAGCCAGGTTTGTGTCTGTTTGGGGTGTGCATATAAATAGTTCTTACTCATGGCTATATCTTCACACAAAGATGTTAATACTTTTAACCAAAACTTACGTACTGCATCTGGGCCAGGGGATTTTCCAATTAGAGGCTTTTCTTAACTTTGTTTCACTCTCTCTGGCTGTTACTTCATCCCATTTCATATCCTGTACCTTTAAACCTCTTATTCTTTCTTTAACTTCTTCTATCCATTTAGCATCATTGTTATGTTCCACAGAATCTTCAAAGATACTTCTCCAAAATGTATCTATTTCTGCTTTTTTCGGCAGTCTTTCAATTCCTTTTGCCCTGTTTCCCAGTTCTCTACAAAACCATTTTGAGTCATCAATAAATTGCTTATTTTGCACTTTTCCTTTATATTTATCTGTGTATCTTCTGAGTTTTTCCACCTGTGCTGACATTTTTAGTTTGTTATTTGCGATTGTGCATGATAGGTCCTGGTCTGTTCTAATACTTGGCATTGCTTTTATCACATCTATCTTCCTCAGTATTTTTGTTGATCTATTCCCTCTTCTATAGTCTTCTAACAGTGACACTTCTTGTCTTACTTGCTTTATAGTTTTCTCTATTCAATACTTCCATGATGGCATTTTATTTATTTATTTTATTTATTTTATTTTACATTTGTTGACCAGGCTAGTCCAGCTGGATAATTTCCATTTTCAGTGGAGGCCCGGGGAGAAAAGCTCCACAATTGAAAACAAGGTTAAACATTTAAGCAACAATGCATACATTTTAGTCTAGTAAAAAATACAGCTAAAAAAAACAGATGAAAAACAAATAGTCCTAACTATATATTAAGAAAGGTTGTATAAACATAATTGTTGAAGAAATTGTTTGTACTTTTTTTTTTTTTTTTTTTTTTTGGAACAGTACAGTAATTAAGTAATTTGTGATAGCAGAGAAAGATAGGGATATTTAAATAGGGAAATATGACTGAAGAAAGGAAAAGTCATTTAGTCTGGATTGGTACAGGAGCAGAGCCAGAAGTTGTTCAGATGTAATAGAAGTTGTTTTTTAAAAAGGTGAAAGGAGTCTAGTGAGGTAATGTGTGAGGGGAGGTTATTCCATATTTTCCCTACGGAGTTTGAAAATAGACAGTTACCTGCTGAATTTGTAATTCTAGTTGTGTTGACTTGTAGCTTTTCGGCAGATCGCAGCTGTTTCAAGTTATTGTAGGGGGTAAGGAGGTTACTGAGAGCGGGTGTTTTTGTTGGTTGATAAAGAATGTTATGTGTAATTAAAAGTTGTTGATAGATAAGCTTGTTAGGTAGTTCTAACCAGTGTAAGTGTTTTAGGTTCTGACAGTGGTGAGTTCTGTACTGGGATGCTGTGGCAAAACGGGCTATATTATGATAGGATGTAGTTAGTTTTTTCAGGTTACTTTTAGAGAGATTGGTGTAAATAGAGGAAGCATACAGTAGGGTGGAGATAAGATGTGATTGAGCTAAGGTGGTCTGTGCTTCTGGTGTAAGGAAGGGTTTGATTCTGTACAGTGAACCTATCTTTTTATTTACTGCTTTTATAGTGTTATTGATGTGACAATCATAGTTAAGATTATTATCAATAGTAACACCAAGCAGTTTGGTAGTAGAGTCTGGGGAGATAAGAGAATTGTCACCTGCAGTAATAGTAAAATTTAGTTGAGAAGATTTGTGGGTAGGTGAGAATAGTAATAGTTTTGTTTTCTTGGAGTTGAGGAGGAGACATCTTTTTGAGAACCACTGTTCGACGGTCGAAAAGGTAGATTGTGTGAGTGACTGGAGTTCAGATTGGGTGGAAGCTGTGCAAATGATGGTAGAATCATCTGCATATTGTATGCAGGTAGTGTTTTGGATAGATGATTGAAGATCATTAATAAAGATAGAGAATAAGAGTGGACCTAATATTGATCCTTGAGGTACTCCTAAGGAGATAGGTAGTAGAGCAGATAGAGAATTTTTCCAGAGTACTGCTTGTTGTCGGTTTTCAAGGTAGGATGAGAACCAGGTTAAGGAGGAGAAATCCAAGGCAAGTGATTTTAGTATGTGTAGAAGAAGTTTATGGTTGACCATGTCAAGGCTTTTGACAGGTCTAGGAAAAGAGAAGCAGTTAGTTTGTTATTATTATGGTTACAGTTTATGGTATTAGTAAAAGAAAGTAGTGCAGTGGTAGTACTATGTGAGGGTCTAAATCCATGTTGAGTGTTTGCTAGTAGGTTATTTTGAAGGAGATGGTTAAGTAGTTGTTTGTGTATACATTTTTCCATGATTTTAGCTAGTGGAGATAATAGTGCTATTGGGCGAAAGTTAGAAAGGTCAGTGGATTTGCCTCCTTTATGTAAGGGTATGATGTGTGATATCTTCCAGATTGCTGGAAAATCACTTTCTTTTATGGATCTGTTTATTAGGATCAAAACAGGGTAGGCTATAGCTTTTGCTGCTACTTGAAGGAATTCAGCAGGAAGCTTATCTGCTGAGGGGGTAGTGGGTTTAAGTTTTTGTAAGAGAGATTGTATGTAGGAGGTGGGTATGGGTTGAAGTTGAAGGGAAGGAAGGACTTTGTTGGTGTTACTTAAGATCAGTTGGGAAGCATCAGGTGATAAATGGCTTGCTAGTGTTTGTATGGAAGTAGTAAAGAAGCTATTGAAGTTATTGGCTATTAAAGAGGGATTATCAGGGTCTAGATTCTGTGGGTTGGGTGTTACTACTTTGCCTGGGGTAAGTAGATAATTGATAGTAGACCAGAACTTTTTTGGTTCTTTTTTTGTGGATTGCTGAAGTTCAACATAGTAGTTCTTTTTGTCTGAAATAATAGCATTTTTGGTTTTGTTTCTCAGCTCTCTAAAGGTTTGATAATCTGTTGGGTTTCTAGAGGAGCCATTTTTCCAAGATTTATTTTAAGCCTGATCTTTTGTTTAGTATTAGAGGTAAGCCAAGGTGCTGTTTTGGTCTTTATTCTAATGGTACGACTTGGGGCATGGTGGTTTAAGATTGTAAGGAATGCTGAGTTGAAATGTTCAACGGCATTGTTGAGAGAGAGGTATTTTAGAGGGGTCCAGTTGTATTGTGAGAGTTCTGTTTGAAATCTTTCGGGATTAAATTGCTTCTTTGAATATAGTGTTCTATGTGAGGTAGGTAAGTTTTGATGGGTTTTAGCTCTAATGACATATGTGAGGGAGTGATCGCTAAGGTCATCAGGAAGGATGCCAGTTTTGTAGTTTTGTGAGGGGGAGTTTGTAAGAACCCAGTCTAAGGTGGTTTCTTTTTTGCTTTGATTTCTCCCATTCCTTTCCCTGGCTACCCTGTGTTCTTGTGGTAGACCTTTATCAGTTATTGATTTAGCAGCAAAGTAATATATCCTGTTTACGTCTGTTATATTGCATGGATCTCTATGGACAATCCTAATTAGTACATTAATTTGTATCAGACTTCTGACTTTTTGGGGTTTTATTGACCTTCTGCAGTCTATTTCTCTCATTGATCTTAACATATCTATCCATGACTATTAAATCAAGCAACTATTCTCTTAGCTCATTTTCTTCCAAACTGAGGGCACATCCCTAGATTTTCTACAGAAAGTTCTATAGCATCTTCCTATGGCACCGTCTCTTTAATTTCATCCTGTACCATCTATTGCTCTGTCATATGGGAATTCACTGGCCTATCACTCCTCAACATTGACTGCATCAGAGTTTCTGCAGTTTCCTGTTCCTTTCCTTGCTGTCTAGCTTATATGGTACCTGACCAATTGCTTCCTGTTCCACTGGTTTCCCCTTAATTTGGATATCCATTGCTCTTTCCTGTTGTGGTGCTTTCTGCATTCAATTTTTTACACTGAATCCTTCACTTTGCAGGTACTCCACAACCTCAGTTTCTATTTCTTTAACTTCTCCATTACTAATCTCCTTTCTACTTTTCCTCTTTGTCTTCTTATTTTTTGTATTGTAAAGTTGTCCATGTCTGGATTCCGTTGCTTGTATTTCTCTTCAAACCTCTTTGGTGCTGCTCTTTTTGTATTAGTTAGTTTTGCTTTCTCCTTTGCATAAATATTACACCAAATTAAATCTCTTTTTCATTCCCTTGTCCATATTACTTCTTCAGATGTCTCCTGATCTTCCTGTTTCTCCTTACTTTGGGGACTCACTCCATCATGCTGTGATATAACCTGTGTTAGACCTTCTACACCAAATCCTTCACTTTGCAGGCACTCCATAACTTCAACTTCTATTTTTTAACTTCTACTTTACTAATCTTTTCTACGTTCCATCTTTGTGATATTGTTTTTTTATTGTGAAATTTTCCATATCCAGATGCCTTTGCCTGTATTTCTCTTTGAATATCTTTGAGGCTGCCTTCTTTATACTAATTAATTTGGCTTTCTCCTTTGCATAAATATTGCACCATATCAAATCTCTCTTTCTTTCCCATGTCCATATCTCTTTTTTTATACTTTTCAAATATCTCTAGGTTTTGTTGTTTATATTTTCGCACTTCCTTGGATGCTTCTTTTTCCAAACAGATCAATGTTTCTTGATCTATATACTGTTTTTCACAAATCTGTTGTATTAATGAACTCAAATTTTCATTTGAAGCTTCTGACAGTTTTTTTTTTGTGTAAGTATTTTTCTTTCCTCTAATTTTTCTCTTAATCATTTTGTATGTCTTGTGTCTGGAAATTCATGGCTTTTTGCATAATAGTAACAATACATAATTTCTTTCTTATCCTCAATAGTGCACTCAATTGTCTTTATGGCTCTTCTTTGGCCTAACCGTTTTTGTGGACTGCTACTTCCTTTTACAACAGGGGGGCCATCCTGACTACTTCCTTCTACAATGGGGGGGGGGCATCTTCCTGTATGGCTGTTGTTATTCTCCTTAAGAATCTGCACCCAAAATCCCACTATCTCCTTATTTCTTGAATCCCCCTGCTTCATCATCATCCTTTCTACTGAATTATAACCTTCTGCTAGTGTTATGTATATGAGCCTTAACTTTATAGCTCTGAAATATCCCTTTAAATCAGGTAATCCTAAACCACCTTGTTCTGTTGGAAGGATCATCTTATCCTATTTGACCCTTGCCCCCTTCCCCTCCCAGATAAATCTTTCAACTCATTATTAATTAATGGCCACAACGTCACCACTGGTTGATAAAAATATGTCTGAACTGTATATAAAACTAAGAGGACTAAGAAGATTTTTACTGCTTGCATCTTGCTATTTATGCAAAAAAACAAGAGCTTCCATTTTCTCAGTTTTTGTATTATCTTTTGTTTTCTTTTGTCTCTTCCCACATAGTCTTAGCTGCTATAACAGAATCCTTTTTAACCCATTCTCCTAAATGCTTAAGTTTATTGTGCCCCCATAAATTTGGGTATTGCAGAGCCAGTTATTGTGTTGGTACATATTTTACAGTTATAACCTTTGTTTTGTCTTCATTAATTTTATATCCTGAGAAAAACTTGAAACTGCCTCAGAATGTTCAACAACACTTAGATGTCCTTTTCTGGTTTTATTAGGTACAAATTATTACTGTCTGCAAATAAAGTTGACTTTTCCTGATTACCATAACAATTATATGTTTGAATTTCTGAGTCCCTTATTTTCTTTGCCAATGGCTTTAAATATAACATAAAACATTAAGGGGAAAGAGGAAACACCTGCTTAGTTCTTCTGTTTATGCACAATTTATCACAGAGGAACCCTCCCACTTTAATTTTTGCCTCTGTTCCCTCATATATTCTCCTAATTAACATTATTATTGTATCAGGGAATGTAAATGCTTTCATTTCCCTGCTCATAAAATCCCACCTTACTCTGTTGAATGCTTTATCTGCATCAATACTCAACAACAGTGTTATTTTCTTACATTCTGCTTTCCTCAGGATCATCATTGCACTATTAATGTTTGCCTGCCCTCCACAAAACCACATTGATCCATATTTTCAAATTTGACAATGCCCTTGCCATTCTTTTAGCTATGATAGACATAAACATTTTATAATCATGGGTTTATAATTGAAATGGGCCTATGTGAAGCTGACTTTGATAGGTTTTTACCATCTTTAGGTATAACAACTACCACAGCTTTCTTCCAGAACATTGGTGCTTCCCCTTCTTTTAAAATGTTGCTAAACAAAACCTTCTAGATCTTTATCACCTTCTTCCCTCCTATCTTCCAAATGTTCACAGTAATACCATATATTCCTAGAGACTTTCCTGCAGATTGATTATACATCCTCATTTTTATCTCATCTCCTCTCCTATCTTAACTGTTAATTGTTGAACCTTATCTACCACTAACCTTAGCATACCTAAATCTTCCATAAATTTTTGCATTTGTGCTTTTTCTTGATTTCCACATTCCTCTGCTTTATACATATTTTCATAAAATTTCAGAAATATCTGTAATATCTCTACAAGATATCTGGTTATTTTCCTTCTTATAGGCTCCCTAAGTTTGACAACAACCCCTTCTACTTCCTGTTGCCTAAATTATTGTTTTAAAAGAGTTTTTATGCTCAGAAGTTATTATGTTAACAGCAATCTTTCCAAACTCATGCATGTTATCCAGATGCTCCCTTATTTTCTCTTTAGTACTTGGCAGTTGCAGCTTATCTTGCTACATGTGATTCCCCTTTACTTTAACCTTTGTTAGCCCCTCTAAATAATTCCTGTTACTTGTTAACCATATCTCTTTTTCTTTTATTTCTACCCTTTTTTTAAATTCCACTTTCATTTTATCCCATTCACTAGCTATAACTTCTGAAGAAATTTCTATCTCTCCTAATAACTCTTGAATAATTTCCAGTACCCATTCCTTAAATTCCTTTCATTTTAACAGGCAGGTGGGGAAGCACCAGTGTCTCATTTTTATTTTATTACCCTGCATTTTTATCTTAGCTGTTATTGGTGCATGATCTGAAATAGTTATTGGATGTGTGTTGAAGCTTTCAATTAAATGCACATGTTCCTGTGAAATATAATTGCTGTCTAGTCTAGTCCAGTTTATTGTACTTTGCGGAATAATATGTAAATTCTTCCAGAGTTTCCACTTCTGAATTTATGTCTTCCATACCAAATATTTTTATAAATCTCTTGAAGTATCTACCTTCCTTTGTTATATTTTCTTTTCTAGGTCCTCCAGCTACATATTCACTGTTGCAAATCATGTTCCAGTCCACCTATAAATAATATTCCCTGCTGAAAACTGATTATTTTGCCCCAAAATTTCTTAAGCACCATAATAGACAACAGAGTTCCTAAGAGTTTAAGGTATAGAAAACTTCCTAATGGAGCTGAGCAGGATCCACAATTTTTTGATGAATTGGTGTCACTATTTAACAGGTAGGGTATGGAATTACTTAATGTTATGATTAAACATAATGACAAGTTAATTGTAACTTTACTGGAAGAAGTGAAATTTTTGAGCAATTATATTCAACAAGACCTAATGTTTTCTATGCAAAAGTTAAAATATGAAAGTATGTTTAGTAATATTGATAGGCTAGTGGACATTACTAGGAATAGGAAAATCAAGAAATTGGAAAGGGACATCAGGGATTATCAAGACATTACAACCTATCAACAACCAAGTAATAAAATAGTAATGCCTCAAAAGACACATCATCACTATCATCACAAACCCACTAGTCACAGTGTTGACAATGTTGGTGATTTTATGCAGGAGCCTTTGGAATTAGAGGTGAGTGAGGGCCCTGAGACCCATACTCATTTGGCTAACAGAACACCTGGTTATACATTAGACCCTTTAAATTATCCCCTACTCAGGAGGTCCAAAAGGCTGGCAGGGAAGGCCAATTCCTGGAACAGATCCCCAATTCCATCCGATTGGGAAGTACCCGCACACCCCTACCACAAATATCAGGGGAAGGGAAGGGCAAACCAAAGGAAATAATAAATAATCAACATTCAAAAATAATTACAGAACATGAGGGTATTTTATTGATGATGGATAATTTCAAGATTTTTAATTACAATGCCATAGTGATCACTGTTGACTACTTTCACTTGTTTAAGAAAGGATTTACTTTTATTCCCAGGAAAAAGTGTCAATTTTGTGGATCTTTTAGTAGAACTAAAGATTTTCACTAGAAAACTAACTCTAGCCATTCACTTTGATGGTAAATCCTCTTTAACTGCTACCCAGTTTAAGAAAAACGTGTTTATAAGCCCCCACCTTACCTGTTAATTTTAGCTTTTGAAAAGGCTTGTGATTTTACCCCTAGTTTTTATCATAGAATCAGAAATTTAAATTCTACTGCAATGGATCTTTTGGCTTCACTTACTACTAACCGAAACATTGCGGTTATGAAACCTGACTGGGGGGAGGTGAATTCTTATTTGATACCATTGATTAGTTGGGATGTAAGTATGATATTCTAGAAAACAATGAGACATACTGTATTGTATCACTTAATGAAATGAATATAGCTTATCGAAGACTGGCTTACTCTTACAGGATTGCTTACTTTGGGGTTATATCAACTATTCAACTTTTTAATTTTTATCTAATAAAATACCTTTTATACCTACTATTTTTGGAATCCCAAAGGTCCACAAAAACCTTGAACCCTCCTTTTAGACCAATATTTTAAGCACAGAGTTCAAAAACCTATCCACTTGTGGTATATATAGACAGGTTGTTAAAATCCAGTGTTAACCAAATAAATCATATCTTGAAAGATCCATGGGATTTTCTTAGTTGTGTTACTACTGAATTGGGAGACAAAACACTTTACCTTCTTACCATTGATGCCGTGGAATTATTTACTTGTATCCCTAAAACCAAGGGTTGACCCTGCTTAGTGAAGCCTTATCCAAGTTTCTATGTTTAGACAACAGTCGGATTTCTTTGGTAGTAAACCTTACTTGGTACTTTCTAATAATTTTATATACTTTGAAGAAGAGACATACAAACAAGTCAAGGGTTTTGCAATGGGAGCATCATGTGCTCCCTGTTATGCAAATTTGGTTATGTGGACTTGAGAAACCAACTATATTTTTTCTTCAACCTATTATTCATTTTGTAAGATATATTTAAGGTTTTTAGGTGATATATTTATTTTTTGGAATGGTACTGTAGAGGTTTTACACGAGTTTATTGACTACATCAATAGTATTACTGATTTTTTTAAGATTCACATATCGTTATCACTTGGAACACATTAATTATTTAGATGTAACCATTTACAAAGAAGGTACCAAGTCTGAGTCAGTCATTTATAAGAAACCCACCTTTTCAGATCCATACCTTCATTGTGATAGTTTTCATCCTTTATATTGTAAGAGGAATTTAGTAAAGGGTCAATTTGTAAGGGTTGCTATAACGACTTCTAAAAAGGAACAATTCACTAAAGAACTGGATATTTTAGAAAATATGTTTTTAGAAAGGGGGGTATCCTTTATCTTTTGTTAAACCTATCAAGATGGAGATTATTAAGGGGTGGCAGAATAAATACATACCCATTGTTGGGCAACAATTAGTGAATAAAAAGGATGAAGAAAATCCTACAATTGTCTCTGATTTTGAAAAAGCCTTGATCATCCCTTATAGTACAGGTATGAAAAAGGTTGAGGAATTAGTGGTAAAGAATTGGATCAGTTTTAGAGGGAACAAAGATTTATAAAAGTTACTTGGTGATTCCACCCATTTTGTTTGCAAGACTTAATGAAATTTTAAAAAGCTATTATTACGTCAAGTAATAACTGCAATAACTCTGTTAAAACACAAACATGTAAGTGTCGAATGTGTGGACAATGCAAATATATTTAAGATGACTTAAAATCAATTAGAAGATATTGGGAAACATGAATTGCTTTTAAATATGGTAATTGTAACAGCAGTGGCTTAATATACATAGCAAAGTGCAGCATCTGTACTGCCTTCTATACTGGAAAAACTCAGAGGCAACTAAGAAGGTGAATATATGAATATTGCTATGATGTTGAGAGACAAAATATTAATAATGCATTGTATAAACATTCCACCACTTGTGTAAATTTTAATACCATTTTATTTGGGATTCTTGACATCATTCCGAGACCCCAGAGGTGGGGCATGGGAAACAAAGATAGAGTACAAGGAATTATACTGGCAATTAAAATGAAATTCTACTTCCCATCCAGATATAAATGACAGCATATCTATTGCTCCAGTCTTAAAAATGAGGGCAGCCAAGTTATGTCCAGTATCTATGTTATAACAATTTATAATTTTTTATATATTTTTTCAATATTCATTTTAACTGCATTTCATAATTTACTTCTTAAAATTATTCATCTTTGTAATACACATAACAATTCTACTAATGTTTATTTTTACAGCACCCAAACAAACTGATATTAATTTTGCTCCACTTGCCTATTGTCATTTTGTGTTTTTAAACACACTTTTAATATACTTATCACACAAGATTATTACATTACATTTCATTATTCATTCATTTTATTCTACTGCTTGTTTCAACAGTGTTCGTGAATTTATTTTATTTCATTTAATGTGCGATAATTAGATGCTAGATGTGAAATTTTTTTTTTACCAATCAAGTATTCTTTTACTAATTTGATTCTGTATACATTTGAATTTGTGACTCCTTGCCGATAATTCTGAGGAAGTCTATGTTCTAACGGGGATGAAACCACATGAATTAAATGTTGTGCTAAACATTTTTATTGTGTGGATTGCCATGGTGAATTAACGTCTTGGTGTGGATTTATCCATTGGTGGTTTCTTTTGGATGGATCTAGCAGTTTGTTCATAGGATCATAGGATCATAGGAGGTTACTAGGCTATTGGCCCTGAGGCCCTTATAAGCCTATCCAAGAGTTTAGCACATGTTTAGACAAATCAGCACCCAATGCCCCTGTCCAGCAGGGACATGGGTGGAATCCCAGGGGTATATTTTCTGTTTCCCATCCAGTTATCCAGGTTGCACTTAAAAAGGGGTAAAGAGGTACTCTGCTTGATGTGGAAAGGGAGTCTATTCCATAGATGAGGGAGTCTCTGGGACACAAATCTGTCCTGCCAACAAGTCCTGTTGATGTCACAGATCAGGGTGAGGCCAAGTGTGTGGGTTACTCAAGTAGAGCTTGACTTGCATATATGCAGCAGTCCCATCAAGGTGGGGTCTATGATCGCCTTGTATGCCAGACAGAGGTCACCTCTGAGGAGTCTGTATGAAACTGAGTACAGGGATAGGGCTTTTAGCCTATCTGCATATGGTAGATGTTTGAGGCCCTGGATTCTCCTGGTGAGGAACCTCTGTGCTCTCTCCAGCTGCTGCATGTGCTTTGCGAGGTACATGCCAAAAGGTGCATTGTACTCAATAATGAGCCTTATAAGGGAAGAATGCAGGGATATTATGGCCTCCTTGTTCCTGGATAAGATGCCCTTACTTATGAGGTGGGCCATGTAGAAGGCTTTCCGTACCATGGAAGCAACATGGTGGTCAAAAATCGGGTTGCTATCAACCTGGGTGCCCAAATCCCTCAAGACCGCTTGAGTGCTTAGGACATTGTTTTTAATGTGATCATTTGTGGGGATGTCACTCTCTCCAAAGGGGATGATGATGCATTTTTTGGTATTCATCTTGAGGCCATGTTTCTGGCACCAGTCATTTGTCTGAGTGAGACCCTCTTGGAGGATGTCCACATCACTAGGGGAATTGATGACAGCACCCAGCTTGCAGTTATCTGCAAACTTGGTCAGCCATAGCCCACTGGTTTTGGCCTGCACCTCAGAAAAGTATATCCCAAATAACAGAGGCTCCAAGACCAAACCCTGGGGTATGCCGCTTGTTACGCATCTACTGCTTGAGGTGGATTCCCCTATATTGACTACGTGGGTTCTATCAGTGAGCCAGTTTTCTTTCCATCTGATAACATATGGATTGATGCCTAGTTGAGAGAGTGTTCTATTATGCCCAAGTGGGGAATAGTGTCAAGGCTTTGGCCAGGTCATGGTAAGTGGTGTGCACAGTCTTCCCCTCATCCATGGCTTTGGTGACTGTCTCAAAGAAGCCGACCAAATTTAGCAGACATGACCTCCCCTTGACAAAGCCAAACTGTGTGGGATCAAGTGTTTGGAGGTTGCCAGTATCCTATGAGGTCCATGCTAATCTGTTCCATGGCCTTGCAGATCAGGCTAATGGGTCTATAATTTTCCGGATTGGTGGACGCTTGCTCCACCTTTGTGTAAAGGGATGACAGTGGCTGTCCTCCACTCAGCTGGGATGAAGCCAGTGCTCAAGCTTTGGTTGAATAGGGTGTCTAATGGTGCTGCAGGTTCCTGCCTGAGTTCACACAGGATGCTGCCTGGGATGTTATCGCGTCCCATGGAGGCTGTATTTTTTGCCTTTGAGAGAGCAGTGATGACCTGTTCCCTAGATATAAGGGGAAGAGGGCAGGTACTGGGGATATCCTGATTTACTGATGGGTGGACAGAGGGTTAAAGCTTTCACTGAATCTGTCAGCCAGCCAGTTTGCTATATCTATGGCATTTGTATATGTGGTGTCCTTGACCACCAGTTCTGAACAGATCTGGGTGCTTCCTTTGAGGTTGCGGACATATGTGAAGAAGCCCTTATGATTGTCTCTAGTAGATGTGGCCAATTTGGACACAAAGTTTGCTTTGGAGGATTTCACTAGTGCTCTTATATGCTTGCTCAGGCTAAGGAGACATTGGTTCCAATTGGGCACCTGCTCCTTCTTGGTCTTGGACAGCAATTTTTCCCATTTGTTATAGAGTTTATTTATTGCAGATGTCCACCAGACAGATTTACTCTTCCTTGCGGAGGATGATTTACTCCTGTCGGGTATTCCTTCTTCCATGCATCTATATAAATGTTTGGATTCCTTTTTTGTGTTATTAATGTTACAGAATCCATTTTCAGCCTTATTTAAGGTTCTCTCAGAGGTCCCACTACTAAATTCACATCTTCCATATTTTCATAAATCTCTTCAAAAGTATACCTTCCTTGGTTATATTTTCCCTTCTAGGTCCTCCAGATACATACTCACTGTTGCAAATCAAGTTCTAGTCCATCTTGAAATAATATTCCCTGTTGAAAACTGACTATTTCACCCAAAAATGTCTTAAGCACCATAATAGCATTTTTGGGTAAAATAAAAATACATGCCAGCATAATCCTCCTCCCTTGCCAGCAGCCCTTTCTACCACAAAACTACCATTACTATCTTCCCCCCTCTTCTATCACTATTGGAGCTCTTCTAGCAATTAGTATAAGTACTCCCCTTTTCCTTTGTCTCTAATATTCTGCTGCATATTCATCTTGAAATCATTTTTTTATTAAATTCACATACTTCTTTCCAAACGTGTCTTCTGTAGTACTGCTATTTGCATTCTTCATTTCTTAATATAATTCAATACTCTTACCTTTTTGTCTATACCAGTGAGGCCATTCATATTCCAAAACAAATGTTAAGTGTAGCCATTATGATAAGCAGTTATTATTCCACCTATTATATATGTCGGCTTTTTAAAATGCTTATTTCCAGCTTTTTGTGTTACATGCACTGTCTGTCAGGTTTATCTTTTATACAGTTGTTTCTTGTCATCTCCATTTCACCCTATGCCACATTTTACAAGACTTTTTCTTTTAATGAAAACCCTTGAAAAAAGCACACCCCCAGAACACCCCCATAACCCAATAACTTAAACTATGTATATCATTAAGTAATGAAGTTTAACTTTCCTGATAAGAACAGTTGTTCCAAATCAACAGCTATACCAGAGGACATTACCTAACCTATCATTCAGGTTATCCATGATAAGAAGCTTGTTACAGTCTGTGCTCCCACTTACAGTAATTGTCATCTGTTCTTGTCTTATATTCATCTCCCAATGTGAAAAACAGCTAATATGCTTTTAGAAAACATTAAGCTTTCATTGCTTGCCACTATAGTCAGCTTGTCTATAAGAAAACACAAGTGCAAAATGTACAGCTGCCCTCATCTGCAAGCCACATAACTTGCACTGAATATTTATTTGTCAAAGGAAAACTTTTTGTAAGATTCAGTGTCTTATTTACTATCTCACACAACAAATTGTAATTAGATTAAGTCAAGGGCCTTAATCCAGACATTCACCTTTGCAAAAGTAAGTGAGAACATATAAAGTCTGCACTTTTATACTCCACCCCCCCCTCAAAAACTTAAGATTGCAGCATATTAACTTAAACATGCTTTTGTCCAGCCTTTCTTCTCTTTTAACCATGTAATGCCTTTATTTCTTAAAATTAAAAAATGCACTTGTTTACTTTGTAAGTGAAAATGCTTTATATATTACATGCAATTTATATCATGAAATCTTTTATACAAATACTGTTAAGAACAAAATTGTTTTACTTACAGGTGCTTTTCTTTTTCCCCTTTTCCTTCAGTATCCTTCAAGACATTAACAACATGAAGTGGGGTTCATGCATTTCAGTATTCCATAAGTTTAACAAAGTCAACAAAAGCCCAATCTTTTCACTTTTTCTTGTAAAGCCATATTTCACAGATGTGATTGATGCTTTATAGTCTCACATTTATTGATTAATTTCAGTGCTGCTGGTTTTCTTCTTGTTCATTTCCATCTCCCAACCCCAGACTCTGGTTCAAGTCCAAGGTACTCTTGATTCTTCTAGTCAGCTCCTGTGCTTTTTCTTTCTCTTAAGCATTTTTGATTAGAACATTGGAAACGGTTTCACTGTCAAAGTCTCTCTATGAGCTTTATTATTAGGAGAATGAGAAGCAGAGTCCCCTTCTGTTTGATGGCTCACTTTTTGTTGGACAAAGTTTTATGCTTCCTCCTTAGCCTATTCTGTGATCCTCCAGGGAAAAATATTCTGAAGAAAACTAGGTACAGCACCTTGAATCTCACACATGCCTCTCGATATTCCCTGATTGCTAGGATAAATGTGCTTCTCTTCTGCCTGGTATACAGTGAATAATCATTTCCACAAACACTATACTGTCTCCAAATTGTAATACTTTGTCCTTCTGCCACAGTTTTGTCAGGATCAACTCTTTCTGCTGATATGATTGAATCTTTACTAATACAGTTATTGGCTGCTTTCTCATGGCCATGTGTAGAGCATACACATGATGATCCCATTCAATTAACAAATCCTGCTGTGGAATACCAGGCTAGTTGCTTATTTGTGCTTTCATAAAATTAATACAGTCTCTTTGGTACAGCAGAAAATATCAGGTTTCCCTGTTTGCTCTGTGCTCTAACTCTACCATTTTTTGAAATAGTTCTTGTTGAGCAGTTTCATACTCAGCCAGCCTTTTCTTCATTTTGACCTCTAATTTTTGCAGGTTTATCAGTTTGGCTGAATAGCTATTTAAACTTTTCATTTTTTCCAGACTTTTGTTATTTGAGTTGATATACTCCTTCAGTGTTTATTTTTTAATCAGATATAAACACATTTGATTTACTTTTTCCTCTAGATGACTGGAAGCCATGTCTTGCACCAAAGCTAGAGCATGAACTGCTTTTGGTTGAATAGCTGCAGGATTCTTCCCAGTCAATGTGTTCTCTTCACCTTTTCTAGTTGATTCTATTTTAGGTTCTTTAAGTTTCTTATTTGCTGGCATCCAGGCAGTTTACTGGAAATTATAAAACTTGCAGAGTTACTGGCCCTTATTCCTCGGTTTCTTTTTTTATACTGGGAGACCTGAAATCAAGCTGTTCAGTGTGCAGCCATCTTGAAAACTCCAGAGCAAAAGAATCTTAAGACAGACCTGATTATTATTAAGTAAAACCTTGAAAGAGATTCCAAGGATTATAAACATAATCAAGTGTTTCTTTTCAAGGCAGCATTTGTACTTTAGAGCACAGAGACTTTCCCATCAGACACAAGGAAGGAGAGATCCATGAGTCTCCCTAAATGTGAAAAATAAAATGACACTGCGGGACCAAAACAGTTAACCTTTAATATATCTCTGTATAGTTGTTAAAGCATTTTTGTAGGCTGCCCCACCCCACCCCCCATCGGAGAAACTCTGAGATTGTTGCTCCTCGGACTAAGGAGAAAATTCCAAATGAAACATCTTTTGCTCCATTACAATGCTGAAACCTTTACAATATATGGTATCATATTATCCAGCCCAACAGAGATTATAGGGCAACTACAAAGTTTAAACGTAGTTAATCTGTATAGTATTTTCCTGCTGAAATGGCTTGCAATGTTTTAAGTAAAGGTTTACAGCATATACCAACAGAGATTCCAACTTTTCATGAGCTGAAGCTTGAAGTAGAATATTTTATTAAAGAAACATTTTTCAAAGAAAGACTACGTGAAAATGACAAAATGTAGCAATAGTAAAAGGTTTTCCAGATAAACATGAGGATGAAGCAAGTGATAGCTTGCCATTTTCTTTAATTTTGTTGGTGTTATGACATAGCTATTGATAAAGATGAAAATCTTTCTGTTACCATTTATAGTCCCTTTATTTTGTCAGATATTAAAAGTAAAACTCCGCTAAACCAGCCAAACAAAATATTGCTCTTCAGATATTTGAAAAAGATATTTTGAGTCAAACTAATAAACTTACACAGAATTTTATAAAAATTAGTTTTTTTTTTTTTTAATTTAACAAAAGTTGAGTGGAATAATAATATAGCCTGCAGGCAAGTGTGAAAATGCTGGTTGCTATGAGCAGAGAAAAAATATGAAGAAATGTGTGACATTTTTTTGAATAACACATGGTGGTAGAACATTACTTATTATTACTGGAAAGAGTGAAAAGACCATTTTTATTCATGCAGGATGATAAAAGTGTATGCAGTATTCTATTATGTGCCAAAAATACATAAGGACATGTAAAACCCTCCAAGCTGTCCTGTTGTTTCATTAATTCAGTATACTATAGGGTGGGAATTTTGTTGAAATTGTTTACATTAGCATTACAATGTTTGTATTCTTGTTTAATTAGTAGATTGCATTTGCCATAAAAGTATAAAATATACCTTTGTAATTGTAGTTGTGCCCCAGTACCTACAGGAATGTCTTAGAACAAATGTCATTCTTTTTTGCTTCATTTTTGTTTGACATATAATTATTTTAGGTTTGCAGGTCAATATTGTTTGCAAAGAAAGTTGGAACAGTAAGGGGGTATCAGTTAGTCCAACATATGCTATTCAAACTTAGCAATATTCTTTCTTTATTTATTTATTTATATTTGTTTACTGAGGTAATGCTCTGATCGATATTGATCAATATAATGCTCAGTCCACATTTTCTGGACTGCTTTGTGTTTGCAACACAGAATTTTAAAAAAGTACTGAATTTTGGTGTTTTACTGGCAGCCTCATTTTTATATGTATAGAAGCTTTAAAATAGATTAATATTTTGTCCAACAAATGTAATTGACTAGGTATGGTCTTTAACTCCTCTTTTAGGTTAATGCAATATCTAGATATGTGTGTGTGTGTGTGTGTGTGTGTGTGTGTGTGTGTGTGTGTGTGTGTGTGTGTGTGTGTGTGTGTGTGTGTGTTTGTGTTTGGTTAAAGGTATGAAGTAGCATACTCATCCTGAAGTGAAGAAACAGGAAACCACTTCCAAACTATTTCCCAAAAATACTAGGGATATGGAGGGTGGGTGAGGCTACAGCTACAATGTGGAATTCGAGCATGTACTGTTATGGGTTATGCTGTAATCCTAGTTATGAATATGGTTATGGAGGTTACCATTGTTATAGTGTGCCGCTACATCTATGAATATGATTCTGAAGGTTACCAGTGTTATGGTGTAATGCTACATCTATGAATATGGTTCTAGAGGTTACCAGTGTTAAGAGAGTAACCCTATATGAATATGGCTGTGGAGGTTACAAGGGTTATAGTGTAATGCTGCATCTATGAATATGGTTCTGGAGTTTACAAGTGTTATAGTGTAACCCTACAAATATGAATATGATTTTGAAGGTTACCAGTGGTGTAGTGTAACACTGTATCTATGGATATGGTTCTGGAGGTTACCACTGTTTTAGTGTACCCCTACATCTATAAAAATGGTTCTGGAGGTTAGTAGTGTTATAATGTAATCTATGAATATGGTTTTAAAGGTTACCATTGTTATTAATGTAACTCTACATCTACAAATATGATTCTGGAGGTTACCAGTGTTGTAGTGCAAACCTACATGTACGAATTTGGTTCTGGAGGTTACCAGTGTTATTGTGTAACCTTACATCTATGAATATGATTCTGGAGATTACCAACATTATAGTGTAACCCTACATCTATAAATATAGTTCTGGAGGTTATCAGTGTTACAGTGTAACTCTGCATTTATGAATATCATTCGGGTGGTTACCATTGTAACCCTACAAATATGAACATGATTCTTGTAGATCAAAATGTATGTGCTGTATCTTCAAGAAGCATATCAAGGACTGAATGTGCACATATAAATACTGAGCATGTGCTATTCCAGTGTCATTTTGAGAGTGCAGCCAGAGAGTGAGCATGTATGATTTCAGTAGTTAGTTTGTATATAAGTTACTTCAGTTACATTTATTTATTTATTTATTGACATTTGTTTATCAGGAAGGTCCACTGGACTAGAGAGCCTATTTTCAGAGGAGGTCGGGGGAGAAAAGCTCCAATTACATATTAAAAGCTCCATTACATATTAAAAGTTCCAATTACTTATTAACAACAACCAAGGGATTACAAAGTTTACAAGATTTCTTAAGATACATATATGTTAAAGAATAATTGATACAAAAGACAATATGAGCCAAATGTTAACAATAATTAAAGTACGGGAAAAACAGTTTAGGTTACACTAAGCAAGTTTGACAAATTAAAGAAAACAATGGTACTGCTTTCATGTTACTGCTTCAGTTTCTAAATCAGATTATGAGTATAGAGGAAGTGAAGAAAAGTTAAAGTCAGTACATTTATGTCGTGATGTATTTGTATATAATAAGTCTGCTTGAACAGACCCAACAAAGACTCTTCTATTGTGTTCAAAGTAGGAGAGTGACATCGTGTCAGAACCGGGATTCCAGGGATTGATATTCAGAGCCATGAGGTGCACAGATGACACTGAAGGCAAACTAAGAGAAACGAGCATGAAAAAGAGCCAGAAAAGAATCAAAGGTAATGAGAATTCGCACAAAGTATTTATTTCATAAAAAAGATGAAACAGCATTACAAGGGCACAAACCACATTATTAAACAAACAGGAGGCACAAAAGGTTTATTAACTAAGCGAAATGTTCAAAATTAAGATATTTGGTAAAACGATTATCAGAAAAGCAAAACGAGTATGTTTAAGGCAAAATGAGTATGTTTGAAGCAAAACAGTCATATTTAGAGTAAAATGAGCACAAGAAAAGTACAATGGGCATGAAAAGAGATTAAAGAAGCAAAACGAATATAATAAAGCCAAAAAAGGTGCATTAATTGTAAATAAAGCAAGGTGGCTGCATGTTTTTTGGCAAAGTGCTGTGTTTTGGCATAACTACGACTTCATATTGTATCAAGGGCATAACTAGACTTATTTGAAGTATCTCAAAGTGTGTAAAAGTGCTTACAGATTGTGCTTATTACTGTGCATGTATTCTGAAGACTTTATATGTGCGCAAAGTGCAACTATTTCATGAACTTGAGTCAAAGTAAAGCCATTTCAAATAGTTTATTGTGCCGGGTGTGTCTATTCACAATGTGCCACCACTACATAGTGTTTCTTGCACTGTAAAGAATTGCCTAGCAAGGTATTGCCATTCTAGGGAAATTTCAGTGTGCTGTGTACAGTTTATTCACGAAGTGCAATTACTTGGAAATGTTACTGACTCTTGAGCTTCTCTTGCCCAGTTCATTCATATCATGGAGTTATTTGAAATACTTCTTACACTAAGAGGTGATTTCTTGCAGTACAGTAATTTCAAGAGTATTACAGTGCCCGAGAGACTTATTTTGCAAAGTTCAATTATACAGAAGCTTGTTGTGCTACTGGGCAAAGTTACAACTACTGGCATAAATTTCTGGCATATGTGTATGTGTATGTGTTCGTGCTTATTTGCAAAACCCTTCACTGTTATGTGTTAATATGGCAGATGTATTTCAAAAGCCCTAACCACTTGTATTTATTCAGAATATTGCAGAGAACTGAAGAATAGTTGAGGAAGAGTACAATATTTTTATACAAGCAGCTTATCCAGATAAAGGTCCATGTACCACGGCACTCATTTTGCTAAACCTAGCTGGGTCAGAAGCATTGAAAGAGAGTGTTCATTTGTGTATGCACCAACAGTATATGAGAGAGAAGGTGAAAATCATCATTTTGTTGTACAGGGTGAATCAAGGGAAGATTCCGAGTGTTTGAAGTGCAAATTCAGAGAAATGTGTAACCCCCAGACAAATGTTACATTAGAGAGGCATTTGTTTTATATGAGAGATCAGAAACCAGGTGAAACTTTTGCAGCTTATATAACTGACCTTAGAAATAAAGCCAAAATGTGGTGGTTTGGTGACTTAAAAGATGAGTTAATAAAAGACAGGCTCTTGTGTGGTATCAATAGTGCTACTGTGAGAAAGATTTTGCTTCGTGACAGTGATTTAATATCGAGTAAAGCCACTGAGATTTGTCAAATCCATGAAGTTACAGAAAAACACACAAGTATGCTTGCAAGTGACAAGAGCATGATTTCAGCAGGCTCCAGAGCAAATGTAGATAGCATGCAGCACATGGCAAACAGAAGTAGGCCTAAGCACATGGCAGCCACAACCACTGCTGGCTCACCAGGGAAACCACGTAGTTTTCTAGCAAGTTCTAAGATAAGTTCAGTTAAAAGAGCATGCTCAGTGCAGTACAAATGTGAATTAGCAAAACTCAAGTCCAGCTTTATTGTTAACTGTCGCAATTGTGGTGCAAATCAGGAGTCTAAAAGAGAGAAATGCTTAGCATTTGGTCAACAATGTCACAAGTGTAAAAAAATGGAATCATTTTTAAAAATTTTGAAATTCAAGCAAATCCCACACAGTTATAAAGAAGGGTCACACAAAAAAGCAAATTGATCAAGTAGAGTTGCAGCAGTCTACCTTTTATGTAGATAGTGTATCAGTGATTGTTGAAAGAGTTGATGCAGTGAATTTATTGGCAAAGAGCGAAGTGTTTTGTACAGTCTGGATCAATGGTAAATCCACAGAGCTTAAAGTAGATACTGGTTCAAAGTGTAATGTTATATCATTAGACACATTTGTTAAAGTGAGAGCTAATGAACAACTCAATGTAGCCAGTAATGCAAAACATGTTGCTTACGGTGGTGAAGAAATTCAAACCGAAGGTTCAGTGATGCTTTCATGTTATTTGGCTAAGAACGGTTACAGCTTGTTATTCTATGTAATCTGAAGATCAGTACAGCCATTATTGGGTCTCAAAGATAGTTTGAGAATGAATCTGCTTTCTTTTACTAAAGAAGTTCATCACATATCGTAGTTCCAATTTTTCTGAAGCCACTTTCTCAGAGTATGCTGATGTTTTTGATGACAAGTTGGGCAAACTTCCAGTTGTGTACTCCATGAAGTTAGACACAGAGGTCACTCCAGTAGTCAGACCAGCAAGAAGAGTTCCAATAGCTATGCAGGATAAAGTCAAGGCTCAATTGGATAAAATGGTACAGAAAGGTATAATTTGTCCAGTTACAGAACTAACTGAATGGGTGTTGTCTATGATAGCAGCTCACAAAAAAAGGCTCAGATGAAATCAGAATATGTATTGACCCAAGAGATCTGAACAAAACATTGAAGAGAGAGCATCATCCAATGCGTACAGTCAAAGAGGTCACAACTCTAATACTGAATGCCACTGTGTTTTTCTGTCTTGGGTGCTAAAAATTCATTTTGGCAAGTGATGCTTGATCACAAATCCTCATTACTAACCACTTTTGGTACCTCATTTGTCAGATACAGATTCTTAAGGATGCCATTTGGAATAAATTCTGTAAGTGAAGTCTTACAGTGCGCAACGGAGCAAATATTTTTGGGTTATCCTTATGCCATAATAGTAGATGATTTACTGGTTGGAGGTAATAGTGAAGCAGAGCATGACAGAAATTAAAGAGAGTTCTAGACAGAGCACGTGAAGTAAACTTGAAGATCAGTCCTCTGAAGTGCAAATTCAGACTACCAGAAGTTACATATGTAGGTCATTTATTTACCAGTACTGGCTTTAGACAAGACCTGACCAAGCAAGCAGCTATTCTTGAGATGTCAGCACCAGACAATATTCAAGCTCTACAGCATTTCCTAGGTATGGTCAACTATTTAAGGCAAGTTCATACCAGACTTCAGTGAGTTGACAGCACCTTTAAGAGAGCTGACATGCAAAGATTTTACATGGTCATGGTTAGAACAGCACCAGAAGACATTTGAAGACCTTAAGCAGAAAATTGCCACCCCCACCTACATTAAGATACTATGATGTGAATAAGCCAGTCACCCTTTCTTGTGATGCTTCAAAATGTGGTCTTGGTGCAGTTATTCTTCAAGAGGGCAGACCAGTAGCCTATGCATCTAGAACACTTTCCCAAACTGAAATGCAATATGCTCAAATTGAGAGAACTTTTGGCAGTAGTATTTGCATGTTCCAAGTTTCATGATTATATCTATGGTCGAGCTATTCAGATTGAAACTGACCACCAACCTCTAGTTACTATTCTAAAGAAGCCTATGCATTCAGCTCCAGCAAGATTACAAAGAATGATGCTCAAATTGCAAAAGTACAACTTCAAAATGGTGTATACAATAGGCAAAATACTTTATCTGGCTGATACCTTATCCAGATCACCCAGAAATATGATGGAACAGCTTGACACAGAGAATTTTGACTTTGATGTGATGGCAGTGAGTAATTTTTCTACCACTAGACTTGATGAGTTAAGAGATCACACAACGACTGATCCTATTTTGTAAAAGCTCAATCACTACATTAATGTTGGATGGCGATCAAAGCAATGTAGTGTACCACCCGAAGTGCAAACCTATTTTTCTTATAGAGATGAAATGTTGATGGCAGGTGGCATTATTTTCAAAGGTCCTAAAATTGTTTTCCTGCTTCCTTACAGCAGGAATATATCCAGATTTTGCATCGTGGTCACCCAGGCTCCCCATCCACTAAGAAAAGAGTGAGAGAACTTGTATTTTGGCCTTCACTACTGAAAGACATTGATAAAATACTTTCTTCTTGTTCAGTATACAATAGTACTAGATCACATTTGTAAAGAGAACCACTTCAGCTAAGTCAAGTTCCTGAACTACTGTGGTCAACAATAGCCACTGATATCTTCCAGTGGGACAATGAACACAACTTAGCATTGGCAGACTCTTATTCAAATTGGTTTGTGATTGACTTACTACCTAATTTAACATTCACTACTGTTATTACTATGTTGAAATGTCATTTCTCAGTTCATGGTAGTCCACACAAAGCTGTTTCTGGCAATGGTACTAAAATTACTAGTCAGTTATTTCAGAAATTTGCAAGAGAATAGGACTTTGTACATGTTACTAGCAGTCCTGAATATCCATAGTCAAATGGGCTAGCTGAACATGCAGTGCAGAGTGCAAAGCAATTATTGCATGAAAGGTCAAAGCATGACAATACCGACGTCTTTTTGAATTTACTTAATCTCAGAAACATACCCAGTGATGATACACTTGGCTCACCTGCTCAAAGACTTCTATCCAGGTAAACCAGAACAATATTACCTATTAGTTTCAGTTTATTGAGGCCTAAAGCTAAAAACAACAGAACCATCAAGGCTGAATTATTCAAGAAGCGTTCTATCCAGAAGTTCAGTTATGATAAAATGAGCAGATTTCTTCATCCGTTGAGGGAAGGAGAGACAGTGAGGATACAAATGGTGAAATGTTTCAACCAGATTGGTGAAGTTACAGGTATACTTACTGAGCCAAGATCCTGCCTTGTAGAATCTGAGGGTGTGGAGTACAGGAGAAATCAGACATCTTCTTCCTGTACCAGAATCATCATCACAGCAGCATTGTTCCTGTGATACAGACTCTAGATCTCAGAGTGAACCAAACATTGTTCCTATCCCAGAGTACATTGCAACCTCTACTTCCATTCAGAGGATGTTCTAAATACTCCCAAGGTTGAACATTCTGTAGTGACAGCTCTAGTTGCTAAACCTAATTTCTAGTTTTATGTCACACAATATGGTCAAATTTCCAGGCCCAGTTTGAAATACACAGCAACATGGACGTAACTGTATATAAAAACAATGATATAGGTGACCTTATATCTCTCTGGATACACACCAGTTCCACTTTGTAAAAGGCAGATCATGCCTGTTTAACCTGACTGAGATCTTTAAAAGGGTTACTAGGCCATAAATAAGAGGTATACAGTTCATACTGCTTATGTGAAACTTACTAAGACCTTTGACACTATCTCTTATGTTGGAATTATTGACAAACTCACTTAACTCAACATTGATCCATACATAATTTACTGGATTGGTAATTGGCTGTCTAAGAAAATTCATACCATTAAGGTTGGAGGTATTTGCTGTAGACAGCAAAATGCCACCAGTAATGTTCCACATAGCTCAGTCCCAGGCCCCCTTCTCTTTGGTATATATTTCTGTGATTTAAATGCCAGCATAAATTGACTATGACTAACCAAGTTTGCTGACGATTGCTAACTGGGGGTGGTTATCAAATCACATTCTTTTTTATTAGTTCAGCAGTAATATGTTATTCCCAGGGTCAGTATATTGACCACCAGTTTTGGTAGATGGGACATAGCAGCTTAGCAATACTTACAGAAGTAATGTTTTTAACTTTAGAAAACATCTAAAGGGCTTCATCCAAATTGATTTCAGGAAGGAGGTGTGAGGGGGAATGGAGGGGCAAAGGCGTGAGTGTATAGAATGAAGCTGAAAGATAATTTGTCTACAAGAATATTAGCAATGCCCTTGGGGTAAGAGATGGGGGTACTATTGGAGATAATTTCAATAAAAAATTGTACATTACTTTTAAACTTCTTTTTGAATTAGTTGCAACCCTAAATTCTTAGCTGGCCTTATATTTCCTAATGGCAAGTTTAAAAGACATATTTACTTTTCAGTTTTAAATGTATTTGAGAGAGGAGAACCAGAGGTGTCTCAAATATGTGATGAGGGTTAATTGAAAAGTATCCCTGAAAGGAGAAACTTAGAGGACATCTGTCAAGCCAAGAAGAGATAAAGCCCGTTACCCTGCTTGTCGAAGAAAGTCTTATGGAATTAAGACACTGTATTTTTTTGTAAGTACTATTTTGTTTTATGTCTTTGTAGGGTGGAACACCTTATTTTCATGAGTACTGTGGAAAGACTAAATTAAATGATGATTTTTTTTATTCCCACATTTTGGAAAAGCTGAACTTTTCATTCTTTTTCTTTTGAAATAAATATATTTAAACCTGAAAATCTGCACTCCCCTCCTCTCGATGACCCATTTTCACATACTGCTACATTCATGGACAGTTGCCATGCATATCTAGATAATTGCATTGAGGCATCAGTCCTAGAAAAACACAGTGCTAAATACAGGAATAAACGTCTATGGTAGAATCCTTGGAGAAACAAATTGTACAATAAAAGGAAGAACGTTATTGTCCTCAACAATAAACAAAATATCCACTACCTCTAAAAATGCACTCAAAAAGATAAACAAATAACTTAGAAGCAAAATCAAATTCTCCGACGACAACCACAAAATGAAAATTGTTATCTATGTAAAGGACAACCACAAAGCCTTTTTCAACTATGTCCCTATCTCTCAACTTCTTACAGCAAGAAATCTGGACAAAGCCATAAATAATGGGGTGACAAAGGGCCAAAAGTAAGGACATTTTTAAAATATTGCTCTTACAAACTTAGAAAGTTGATAGAACAACAAGTTTTGCATTAGCATGCATTTTTTGAAGGGTATAAATTCTGAAACTCAGATGTCTGTTATAATTTTTCTGACTTCAACCCTCAATGTTTTGTCAATGATTTGCCAGAAAACCAAACTTTTATGAGAAACAGGCCAAAAATATGAGGCACAAATCTGGACATTCTGTGAAAATCTGTACAGTTAAGAGGCATGACTATGTCAGAAACCTCAGAAGCAATAGCCAGCACTGTAGTGAGCTATTACATACCTAAAATACATACTCTTAGCCATATTAGCTAACAAATTAGCTAACAAATTTAGTTAACATTTTACACACCTATCTCCTCCAAACTTCTTCCACATATTAGCATGCACACATCCCCTTCAGATCACCCCCAGAACAAGTCCTGAGGGCACTTTCCAAGGTTAAAAACGCTAACTCCATGGATGCAGATAATGTGCCAGGCTGCTTTCTTTTCAACATCAAGTTTAGCTTTACAGACTTGCTACTAAAACTATCAGTCTCAGCTTCTCCACTAGATTCATACTTGAGATGTAGAAAACATTTTTATCTCATCTCACTCCACATGGAGGGACCCACCACTGACCCTGGTAACTTGCAGATCTATAAGATTAACAAGCCTTATCTGTAAGACAATGTAGAGCATCATTATATAATTTATTAACATCGGCATTAGCAATCCACAGTCCCTTGACCCAAAACCAATTTTTGTTTGTTAAGGGTAGATGCTGCCTTAGTGGATTTCTTTGAACAAGTCACAGATGCATTGGATGAGAGCAAACTGGAACACACTGCTTACCTCAACCTCTCAAAAGCTTTTGGCATCAACACACATTCTGGAACTATTAACAAGCTAATCAAACTAAATATAAACTCTTAAGTAACAGACTAGATAGGTATCTGGCTCACTGGCAAAACCCAGTGTGTTAGTGTAGGAAGGCACACTTTCATTGAAAAGGGTCAGTACTAATTATATCCCTCAGGGACCGGCCCTCTTTGGTATTTATTTATTTGATGCCAAGGCTAATATCAATCACTTTTTGCTGACCAAGTTTGTGGATGACTGCAAACTTGGAGCTATTGTAAATTCTCCAGCTGACTTCCGGATTCTCCAGGGGGCATAAATAAATGGTGCTCGGACCACAACTTTAAAATAAATGCCAATAAATGTAAGATAGTGTTCTTTGGCAAACATGGGCACCTGTGAACCTATCACACAGATGACACCCTTTGGCAAACTGACACAATTACAGTAAAGTCAATTATCCAAGCTAATTGGGACCTAGGGTAGTTTGGATAATCAAATTGGTTGGATAACCAAACATATAATTGAACCGAATAAAAAACATTAAAATCTTGTTTTTTTCTGCATGCAGGAATACACTTTTCAACCATTCAGTGATTCCAATGGACAATAAAGAATATTTTTTTTCATACACAAGCTGGCTACAAGCTCAAAAAACATGCTCAAGGAAATACATATAATGTTTTCATTAAGACTATGATTTTTCCTACTCAAAAACTTTGGAAGGCTAGTTCTAATAATTGACGTTTTTGATAATTGATGTTCAGATAATTGATTCTCTACTGTATTTGGGACTAGGGCACTTTTACTAACAATGAATTATACTTTCACTACCGTGCATTTGCTATTGTTAGGAAATCCCTTTATCTAGCTAGACTGATTACCAAGGTACATCTTCTAGGTCAAGGTGAGTTATTATCCTTCTGTACTCTTCCACTCTTATCAGACTTATAGAATATAATGTCCCCTTGTATTTGTCTAAACATAGGACTCAGCACTAAATACTGCAGCTTTTTCTCACTAAGAATCATGTGCCATGTAGACTGCCTTAAAACACTTTTTCTCTTCTCTGTTTCTTAAAGACTCTTGAGGGAAACCTTTGCCATCTCTAAAATCCTTTAAGGATCCACTAAGGATCCAGTTCTAAGTGACCTTCTACACTTTGGAAAACCAACACCACCTTAAACATATGATCAATGGAACTAAATAAACTTCTCCATTAAACTTCAGTACAAACATGCATGCAGAAAAGGGATAGATTTGAGGAATGTATAGATAACTTTCTTAAAGGCTTTAGTTCAGACAGTAGAGACTACTCCAGGAAGATTTCTTTCTCAAACATAGTGTATGTATGGAAAGGTTTACCTTCATATGTGCATGATGCACATGGGTGATTACTAGAAGGTCGAAAGGAAGTTCCCAAATATCCACAAAATCGAAAACAAATTGTCTGAATGTGCAATGAGCAAATGCACATCGGCATTCGCTCATTCCAGATTCGGCATTTTGGTTGCAGATTGCACTATAGCGGGGATCGGGAAATGGTCCCTTTCCCCACTGTAGTGCAATCTTTAGTCTTCTAAGATATTCCTTACTAAGTTTTATTCACATTTGTTCATGTTTTATTGTTGATCCTTCATCACTTTTCAAATATTTATACACTGCCTCTTGCTCAAGTTTTGTTTATATCACATTCCTGTCCTAGGCTGATGTTCTCTTGGTGCTGCAGTTTTCCTGCTTTAAAGGTTGCTTTTGCACATTTATCAAGAGCAAATGGCATTCTTGTATCATATGAAGAAGTTTTGACAACTTACAGTTGTGCTTTCAGTTCCTCATCTAATGAACTAAACAGTTTTAAATCATCCACAAAAAGATGAGAAGTTTTTATACTTTGTTTTCTGAGAGCCAAGTTGTAGCCATGACCTAGTCTGTTAAGTAGACAGCTTAATGGGTTAAGGGCAAGACAAAAATAGCAGCAGTGACACAGAGTCACCCTGGAATATCTCCCTTTTAATTTTTATCTCTGGATTAATAATTTGTTTTTTATCATGGTTTAACTGCAGAGTGGTTTGCCACTGTTTCATGGTCACTGTGATGTAATCAATCAGTGCAGGGTGTATCTTACACATTTTTAAGCACTCTTTTATCCATGAGTATGTGATACTGCCAAAAGCTGTTTCGTAGTCTATCCATGCCATACTTAGATTATTCCCCTTTTTACAGGTCTCCATTATGACTTTATTTAACAATGAATGACCCTTGTTCCATATGACTTTCTTTTGTTACCCTTTTGTTCTATTGCCATGACTGAGTTATCTTTTAAATGACTATAAACCATTTTGGCATCAATTCCAGTGCATAGTTTATACATCGTGGTCAATGAGTGTACAGACTACAGTGTCTAAAGAAACAGTCATTTAATATCTTTTCCCATTTCTTATCTGTACCTGCATTTTCAGTCTCTTTCTGCCTGCCATTTTGGCTGTCTGTGAAATCTTATTTCATTTCCTTCTAATATCTCCCATATTATATGCTACCTCACAGATCATGCTGCGTGTCACAAAGCAAAGGAGGGAATCTATATCTGGCACATCCTTAAAACTATTTACTTCACTGCTTTTCATATTCAAATATGGTCATTAAATAAAGTATGGATAAACTGCTAAGCTTTCTGACGTAAACTGCTACTTACAGACGATTCTTAAAAACAGTGAAAAAATAGGCCACTTGAAACCTCAGCTTAGAAAATGGGTTTTCATTTATTTTTATTCTATTAATTTTTTTTTAACCAGATAACTTAACTTGTCTGTTTTGAACTCTCTTCAGCAATGACCTAGGCCACAAGTGCTAATAGGCAGTTTAGAGTAACTCATCAATCAGAATGTTTTTGTTATGTGGGAAGTAAACTGAGTACCTGGAGGAAAGTCATACATATATGAGCAGAACACATAGGCTTTATAAAGACAGTAAACAGAGGTCATGACTGACCCCTGGTGCTGTGAAGCAGAGATTTTAACCATTGGCCTCAGTCATTTAATAACTCTTCCTAAGTCTGACAGCCACTAGCTTGATAAATTGGGCTGAAAGATACAAGTTGTGGTTCAGTGCAGACAAATGCAAAATATTGCAACCTGGGGTACAGTAGCTTTGCTGTGAAGTATCAACAGGGGTGGGAGAATGAAACTGATGGTAACAGGGCAGGAAAAGGAACTTATTTTTTATCACTGGAAGTAGAGAGGGCAATAACAACAGCCAACAAAATCCTCAAGGGCTAAGAAGGTTCCAGAAGCAACAAAGTATTGCGTCTGCTCCTGAAGGCTTTGGTCAGACCACATCTAAAATACTGTGTGCATTTCTGGATGACATGCAAGGAGACAGATATTATGCTGCTAGAAGAAATCCAGAGGTAAGCCAACAGAAAGGTGCATGTTGTGGAAGGTAAAGGATATAACCAGAGTGTAGAGGTGATAGATCTTTTCTCACTAGAGACTAGAAGAGACAGCAGGAATATGATATAGGTATACAGAAAATGTCAGGGATTTTTTGAAGGGAATACCCTGAATGAGAAGAAAAGAGGGGACACAAGCATCAGATTGCAGGGACCAACTACTCTCTGAATTTGCAAAAGTACTTCTTTACAGAGAGGGTTGTGGACCCATGGAAAGAACTACTGGAATGGGAGGTGGAGATGGAATCAGTGGATTCAGTATTCTGGTGGAGAAAAGATTCAGTTAAAAAAAGTGATTTTCACTACATCTGTCTACTAAAATATGTCGTTAATGTACACATAAAAATGGTCATTCAGGATAGAGAGATAAAGTTTTATTACTTATATCCCAGTGAATAGCCTGGTGCAGCCTTCAGTCATTAAATCAGAAAATTCCATTTACAAAGTAGTTAAACTACAATACTTTTTCCCTAGATGCCTGTTTTATGTAACTATCTGATAAATGGGAGAATACATACCTTTGCCAGATACTTTTCAGCTTTGACCTGGGCCAAAAGCGATATTATAAATAATAGGCAATTATTAAATGACTAGAGTTATTCTATGAAAATATAACCATGTGATTGTCGCAAGCAATAATCCACCACAAGCATATAATCATAATGTGTTTCTAAGAGGCAAACCCTCGTAATGCAGCTCTAAATTTGTAAACTTATTTGAAATAACTAACAAGCATAGTTACTGTATAATAATAATATTAACCCCACCCCCACCCCACACATGCAGTTCTGTGTGAGTAAATGTCAAACTGAGCACAATACCCTGAAAGTGCAAGCTGAAAATCTGAAGCTGTGTAGTGAGAAAAACAACCAAAGTATGCTGACCCTCACTAAGAGGTGAAATAACTAAAACATTTTCCAGGAGGGTAAAAAACTCCAAAAAGCAGGCATCCTCTCAAAACAGACTAAAATGTTGCATGTAACAAAATGTATTTGGAAGATGCACATCCCTCAGCTTGTTTCCTCAACAAGTACATAAGCTACCCGAAATGCCAGACTTAAAAAATACTATGCAGTCATAAGATAGCATACTGATTATAGCATTTGCACTGTCCAAATTAAAATGGAATGGCCAGGGAAAATACAGTGCAGGTAAAATAATTGTCACTTACTTTCCAGCATACCTATCAACTGTCCAATTTTGCAGAATGTCTCTGATTTTGGCTTATATATCTCATATATATTTTTTTCTAGTTAAATTACTTATGATTACAGCAAGACACTAGACTGTATACTTCTTATTAGAAAGTATATTTTGAAGCAATAAGACAAAACTGTTGTCTTATTAACTTTGTGAGTGAGTTACAGCATTTAAAGAAATCACTGATTTTGGGCATCTCTCTTCCCATTATTTTTGGCTTTGTCCAGAATTACTGAGCAAAGAAATTGACAAAGTTCTAATATACAGATCTCATCTTAAATGACAAAACCTACTGAGACCTAGTGGGCATTGCCAATATCCTAGCAAATAAATTTAGTGCAAATTTCATTCCTGAGATGACTATGATCCCCATAGCTTTCAAGCATCTTATCATCACTAAAGAACCCCAGTGAAACCTCTACATAAGTCACTTAAACTGAGCCTTGCTATAGGCTGTGTCCCAGAAGCATGGTGTACAGCACTGGTGATGTCACTCCATAAAGGTGGCCTTACTACCAAGCCTGGAAAGTACAGGCTCATCACTCTGATGACTCTCATTTATAATGCCATGGAACAGTTTACAACACACTTGATTAGTGTCGACATTAAAAATCTCATTGGGCTAGATCCACAATAATGTAGTTTTATAAAAGATTGAGCCTTCCTAATAAACTTCTTTGAGAAGGTAATACAAGCTGTTTTCAGCAATCACACTGTAACACACAGCTTTGGCCAAGCCATTTGACATCATTCCCCATACTAGCATAATTAATAAACTAAATTTTTCACAAATAAATGTCTGTGTGGTAAGATGAATAGCAAACTGGATAAAAGACAGAACCCACACAATGCAGATGGCAGGGACTGTGGCAGAAAATATGAGGGTGACCAGTGGTGTACTGCACGGCTCATTGCTAGGATCGCATTTTTTCAGTATTTACTACTCTGACCTACAGACTAAAAAACAAGACCTATATCTAACCAAGTCATTATCATATGACTGAGTTCTTGTTTCATCACTTCATTCTCCTAAAGTGGGTGCATTACTGCCACTACTGCACCCACCCACTTGTTAGTGACCCAATCTTCTCTACTTTAATCTATGAACAAGACTGCAAAATATATAAGCTCTTCCACTTGAGGTAACTGATTCATTCTAGCTTACAGAAAGCAATCCTCTCTTCTCTTGGAGAGAATTGTAGCTTCTAGTTTCTCAGTTTATCTCAGCTGCTTTACACTCTGCAGCATTCAGCTCCAGTCCAATTTGAAAATTACATTCATCTAGATCCATGAGGACATCATCATCTGCAGACAGCAAAGGTGCAACTCTCATAAGCCAGTTCTAGTGGTACATAGGGATAATGCCCTGATTATGACCCAAGTGACCTAAGTTCAATTAGCAGCTCAAGCTTGCTGAGGATGGCTGGGAAGGGAGAAGTAATGCAGCTTTGCTAGCTCTCCTCCGTTTAGGAGGAGGATGTGGAGGGTACATACCCTTGGTGCATGGTCCCATGTTAGAGTCTCCACTACAGACTAGAGACCACACAGGAGCAATGGCTCCTGGACTCAGGACAATGGTAAGTGGTTATGACACTAATGGAAGTGATTGGCATGCCCTCACTGATACCAATTGCATACTAAACTCTGGAGAGTGTTAGTGTGCGTACATTATGGGGTTAGGGCTAAAATAAGAAACTCACCTGATGGCTGACTAAATGACCGCCATTCTTAATTTGGCTGTCATCTCTGGTGAAGAGGAAATAAATGAGCCATTTCAGCTATGGGGTGGGGGGGGGGGGGATTAATGGTTGGCAGGCAGTGAGAACAAAAATCAAATAAAAAAGATTCAGTCCTTATGTTCTCCAAACTGATGCTGTCTAAACCTCAGCTGCATATTGATATTCTGTCCATAAAAATCACCAACAGATGTAAAACAAGAAGTCCTATGCCAGCTTGAATGTATGGGACTTAATGAAAATTAGTAGTTGTATCTATATTTTACACTGCAATTTTGCAAAATGAGAGCAACATTTTGCTTTGGAATAGGAAAAATTAATTTTCGGCCTAGATTTGAAAAATGACATTTGTTACATTCATCAGGTGTTATAACACACTGACTAAATTTTACATTTCAGGATAAATTTTTGCAACTTGCCATTTATGAGGCTACATTCTAGCAACAACATTATAATTTTGACAGTATTCAATGTTTTAAACGTAAAAGTTCAGCATTTTTATGATGGCAGCTCGAGTCGATGCAAAAAATATACACATCGGCAAAATTGTAATTTTACAAAGTCAATAAAGAAAAATCACATCTTGGGATTGTAAAATAAGTGCATCAAAATATTGCCAACCATATTATATGAACAGCACAGAAGAAAATACCTACATTGCTTCATTGATTATTCACTAACCTGTGCTTTGAGGAAATAATAGTCTTCTTAAAGTTTAATGCTACTCACATGTCAATTTTTTTTTCTTACAACTAATTGTTTTTCCTTCCTTTAGTCTAATATCAACAGTGTAATGTATTAAAAATGGTTATGTAAGCACTTGTATCTGTTTGGCTTTTCTGACATTCATTATTTCTTTCCTATATTTCTGTCATTACCTATTACATTGGACCCAGTTCCAAAAGACTTGCCCTCAGTATGTGATTTACTCCAGTATATCCCTGCTTTACAAATAGGACTTACACTAGGATAAGTCATTCACACTGACAGCAAGTCTTTTGGAATCTGGCCCATTATGCAGAGAAGGAACGGTAGGCACATCGAAAGCATGTAAAATAAAAAATATTGGTGATACCAAGGTAAAATCACCAAGACTTTAATTGAACTGCAACATGTAACTGACTAAGCGCTTTCACCCATGTAGGGCATCTTCAGAGTCAGTTTTCCACATCTAATCACAACCATTAAATATACTTTTCAATTAACACTAAAATCAAAATGTAATTAGTTACAATACATCCATCCTCTGAACTTCTAGATTTTAACCCTTAAACTGTCATTAAAGAAATATTTGTGTAGTTTTGTTTGAACACCAAATGATCTGTAAATAATAACATAAAACAAAGTTATTTCAATACCTAAACTCATAA
This sequence comes from Protopterus annectens, assembly GCF_019279795.1. Lineage (NCBI taxonomy): Eukaryota > Metazoa > Chordata > Ceratodontiformes > Protopteridae > Protopterus > Protopterus annectens. The sequence goes on along the minus strand of NC_056727.1, from coordinate 536,668,535 downwards.
TGTACATTAATGTATATAAAACAATGCATATATATGTGTGCAAGAAATATGTAGGTGCAAAACATATTGTGTATATATATATATATATATATATATATATATATATATATATATATATATATACATATATGAGTATATAAAAATAATTAAATATAAAAATATGTCCAAATGTGTGATGTAGAAGTGTACAAATGTGTATGTAAACCTCATGCATTTGCCTAAAAGAATCAAAAAATCAAAAATCCTTTATTGTTTCTGTCTGTTAAATACAAGTTGCCTTGTGTTTCAATATACATGCTAGAGATAAGGTGTTGTTGATGCCAGGTGCACTGCTTGCATCTAGTCGTATTTGCCACAAGCATTCCCTGACTTCTAAAATAGTTTTATAGTCACCACCAAACTCCTTGGTTTGTAGTCTGTTTATAACAAAAAATAAAAAATTCTTGTAATTAATACAATCTTTACTATGGTTATATAGTGAATTAGTTGATTTCTTGTTTTTGATATCCCTGTTGTGTTCCATAATTCTTTGTCTCAACTTTCTTGTGGTCATACCAATGTAGAAAGCTGGACAGGATAAACAGTTGGCCACATATATGACCATTTTAGTGTTGCAATTACAATAACCAGGACTCCTCAAAGTCCTCCTGGAATTGCCCACTAGAACATACGGGCCGTCATTGATGTATTTACAAGCTTTACAATTACCACATTTAGCCATCTTAGTAGGCCTTTGTCCAGTGGACATGGGTGTTCTCTCCAAATGTTCTTTAGTCAGTTACATGTTACAGTTCAATAAAAGTCTTGATGATTTTACCTTGGTATCACCAGTGTTTTTTATTTTTACCAGTTATATATTCTTGTTGGACATTGAAAGCATATGTTACCATGAGAAGGCAGAGTAATCAGTTTAAGTCAATGATTCTAGCTCCTGGACCAATAAGAATGTCTTAGACCTGATACTGAAGTCTGTGTTATCAGTTACATATGAACAACATTACACTTCAGAGAAACAATGTGGCTTTAAAACTATAGTTATGAGCTTGAACAAAAAACAAATGTTTCAAGTTTAGCATTCAGTAGTACCTGGATAAGAAAACTTCATCCTCTTGTGATTTTTATCATCACAAATTACTTTTTCTTCCATTTAATCAAACTTCAAGGGTGGCACATACACTGAAAAATATATTTCATGCTGGTCTCTTGGTTTTCTGTCTGCATTTGCATTTGCAGTCTTTCTATACACACTTTTCTGTAAAACCACATGTTATTTTCTTCTGGTGATTGTCACATCATCTGTTACCTTTATATAGATGGCCTTTGGCTGAAGTAAGTCAATTAGACAAGGAGGAATGGCCACATCAAAGACTTTAATTATAGCTAAAAGGTCAACAACATTTCTTAGAATGTGACATTAACCTACTCAGCTGAGTATAAGGTCTTAATGGCAAACATCTCATACTTTAACAAGAAAATAAGATGTAGTGATGTACTGAGTTTAAAAACTTAGCTACTCTTTGAAGAGTAATATTGAAATGTTCACTAAAATGCCATGACAAAGATGGTCATTAATAAAAATGAAAGGAAGCAAAGTTATTCAAAAATACAGACATATTGTTATCAAAGGACATCAGAAAAAGCAAGCTATCATAGTACTGTCATTTCAAGCCAGAGGAGAGTCAGGATCACCACAACGATATCATCACTGTACACTGTGTCTCTATAAAGTGACATTAGGGAAGTGAAAACCTTGCCTGTAAAAGGACGTCATACAGCATGGTTGCCCCATCAGGACATTTTTAAAGCACAACAAATTAGAAAATAATAATATCCACATAGAATAACGCAAGGTCATTAGAACTGCATGAGCTCAATGTTTGAAAGAGAAGATGAAAACATCTTTTTCCCATTTTGAGGCATGATTTTCCTTTAACAAAAGATTGCAAGGGAGAGGTATGGTGTGGTAGGTCCACAGTAAGATTGTATGACAAATCAGCAGATAACTGTTTACACCATTTTCTTTAAGGATATAAAAAGGCCTTACTAATTTCAGTTTGAGCACTTTTCAGTAATATTCTGAAATGGGGTGGGGCTTTGACAGTAGGGGAATTTGCGCCCCCAGGGTAACTGCTGTATGGAGGGTATGGGAATGTGAATGATGAGTCATGGGTCTCTGATTACAGGGTGCTGGATGTTCAGTGCAAGATACTGGTTTCAGCACCTTAAGAATGAAGTACAGTGAGAAGCTATTATCTCTGTTAGTTAAAGAGATTACCCTGAAGCAGCCATCATATTAAGTAATGGGGCATAGCCTCATACAAGTCACTAAAGCTTGCTTAATATTTCCAAGAATATCCATGCAAGGCTTTTGGTGTTTAATCATCTTCCATCCTAGATATTAATATCATTACTTTATGGCTATGAGTGACTATCATCAAAATGATATAGCAATTCACTGGTTAAAATACTTTGATATACATTTAACATCATTTTTATTAATATCCATGAAAACAATAGCTGTATCCAGTTTAAAATGTGTTTTTGCCCCCTGAAATCATTTATTTATGTGCATTTTGGTAACCAGATACACTTTTCTCTTTGCATATTTTTCACAGAGATGCATGGAGATTCTTGATCCAGAAATGTTACACATGTAAGAAAGTATTGAATTTTATATGGCATTATTGTCACAGTATAACAAGTAAATTATGTAGAGTGGTACGCATTTATTACAAGTGCATTAATGATGATAAGTGAAATGCTAGTACAGAAAATAAGAGTTTGAGTAACCTGTAAGTAAATAACGTTAGTACTAAATACAATATACAAATATACTTTAAGCTTGCACAAACATACCTCTAACAACTGACAATTAAATCTCAGAAATAAGGTGCTAAAAGTAATGTTGCTTAACACTTTATCAGGGGGTATGCATTCTAAAACTGGAGGTATAATTTATGAAATTTACCCTCATATCATTTCAAGGTTTTTAGTATATCAAGGCAGAAAAAGTGGGCGACTAATGCAGAGATAAACAGTTGACAAACTCAATGAATGCTTGCAGTTTTTTTATATGTGGAATTTTAGAAATTCCCCTAAGCTGATCATTTGTAACTCTGTGAATAATACATCCAGTACAAGGTTACTCAGCAATGAAGTAAGAATAATTTTATGAATTCCACTTTGCAAATTTTATTCTGTGATGTGCAAAACTGAATCAATCTGCATATGATTGTTTTAGCTTTGTTAGCATTATACCTCTGAACTTCCAAAAAGGATTGAAGGAGGTTCCAGCTACATTGCAATGAGTTTCTGAAGCAATGTATACCTACGTATCTAAGATACCATGTGACTGATTAGAATTCAGAGCTGAGAAACTCTAGTGAGGATTTGGACAAAAGCCAAAATGTTTTAAAAAAGGAAGTACTTTATCTACCACACTTAGATCTAAACACCTTAAGGACATCTACTTCACCATTCCAAGAGCGTTGCCTCGTGATAAAACAATTTAAGTTCGAGTAGCATTCAGATGAATATTTTATTGCATAACAAACCATCTAAGCCAGCCAGACCTACGTGGACCACCTCAAAGCCCTGTCCGTGTACTTGGTTTCCTACAGACTACTGAGGTATGATCTGTGCCTAACCTACAATGTCTAGATATCTTCTGTTTCCTCATTTACTACTTAACAAAAAATACAATTTATTCAGCTGATTTTACTGTATTTGAGTCACTACCTACTTTATCACTTTATTTTGCTTTTGCTGCTTGTTCTTAAAAGTATTCAATTGCATTTATTCTGCTGCATTTATTACTGTCAGTTAGTAGCCTGATTAAATTGTAATGGTTATTCTAAGCCTTTTAGTTTTGGTTTAAGGTCTAGGGCTTCAGGCCGGATATTTTACATTAAGTAGGTTTGTGGTCTACACTCTTGTGGGAGGAGATGGTAGCCTCTGCCCTTCTGAGCTGGGAATTGCTGAGTGAAGGCTTATTGTACCTGCTGTTCTAAGTGTCTTTGTTATGATTTAAGCACTTGGGTACCAAACCAGTTATTTTACATTAGGCAGATTTGTGGTCTAAATTGCTGTGGCAAGAGAGGATAGCCCATAACCTTCTAAGCTGGGAACTACTGATTGAAGGCTCATTGTGTCTGTTATTCTAAAAGTGTCTTAGTTCTGGTTTAAGCACTTGGGCTCCAAACCAGTTATTTTACATTAGGGTTCTGGACTAGACTCTTGTGGCAGGAGATTGTGGCCTACACCCTTCTAAGCTAGGAATTGCTAGTGAATTGCTTCTTTATTTAAACTGTTTTTTGCTGGTGTGATTGTGATTTTATGCACTTTTAATTTCTAGTACTTCTGCATTTTATAGCATAGGTAAGATTCAGACTTGCTGAAAAAAAACTGTTTGGTATCACTTGAGAACTAAAACCAGCTCTTCACTGAGATAATGAAAGATCTGAGGCATCTGTTGCTTCCAACTATCTATAACTGCCTGTTTTTGCTCTTATATTGCACTTTTAATTTGCATTTGCATTCTACTGACTGTTTGAATTGTCTGAACTGTTTGTTTGCTACATAGGTTCATAGGTTCACATTTTACTGTACACTGTACTAGTTCAGCTATAGCATAGCCCAGTTCCAGGTTTGCTGTTTCTGGTTCTGCTTTGTAACTTCTGAGCCTCAAATTCAAGCCATCTTTGTTGGTGAAGGCCCTTCTACACCCTTGTGGGAGGAGAGTGCTGTCTGGGTCCCATCTAATTAAGGGTAATTGAACTAGAGCTAAAAGAGAGTGTCCTTATTGGCTAGTTTGAGTTAAAAGGGTTATTTCTTGCTTTATTTAAACCCTATGCTTGCACTTGTTTGCGTGTAACGCACCATCATGCACTGCCATGTAGCAGTGATTACTGTTGCTGGTTATAGACACAAAAGTTTTGCTTGTTAAATTTTCCCTTAGCACTTTGCTTATGGCCCTACCAAGGTTTTTCACAGCCCCTCTCTACTGTCAGGTGGAACAAAAAGCCTAGCGTCAGAGGTACCAACACACCTCTCACCCACTAGCCATCCCTAAGTGCAACCTCTTTTCCTGACCATATAAATTTACCTAACACTGTGAACAGACAATTTCCCACAGTTTCTCCAGCCAGCTTGGCTGACATGGGCATCCTGAGGCAGTGCAGAAACTGCCTCATGTTCACCGACAGCCCTCTACTCCTAGGCCACATAAACTCAACATGTGAGAGATGCAGCTATATTAATAACCTTGAATCCATGCTGTCTCACATACCAGTCAGTACATATGACAATGAGTGGGTTGTCAGCATGCACACCCCACCTCCTACTCCACTCAAACCCACATCACACATACCTACATATGCTGAGGTCCACACCAGAAACATACCTAAACACCAGAGATCTCCCAAACACAAACACAAGCACACTACACATAATACTGCCTCTGCAGAACACAATAAACATAATAGCTCACACACTAGCGTCTCACCTGTCAAGCCCTTAAGGCAAAACACAAAACCAAACATATTAGTCATAGGTGATTCCATCATGAGACACACAGATGTCCCTCTCACCAGGCTGGATAAGGAAAAGGTCACAGTCAGCTGTTTGTCAGGTGCCAGGATCCTCCATATCACACATGCACTCAAATTTCTCAACAACAGTCCATGTTGGTGTAAATGACTTGAGATGTACCTTTTTGGACTATATGAAGAGAGATATAACTGAACTCTCGAACTATGTTTCTCAGGCAGGTATGTCCCTAGCCTTAAGCAACATTTTACCTTCACCTCAGATGATGCCTCAATGCAAACAGAAAATGATTGACTTCAATAATCAGCTTAGTTTCCAGTGTCATTCTAAGGGGATCCAGTATCTGTCAACCTGGGATGACATGATCGACAGACCTGGATTCTTTGCCAGAGATGGTCTTCATCTGTCATCCCTGGGATTTTGGCTACTGGCTAAGGCTCTTGCCACCCCATAGGGCCTTTTTAGGCAGTGTCTCAAGGAAAAAATTCCCAGTGTAAAAAATCCATCTAAAAACAACCTCAGGGTGATGCTGCTAAATGCTAGGAGTCTTAATATGAAACTGCACTTATTGGAAGCAGTCCTCACCTTGGAAGATGCAGACATTTGTGCAGTCATGAAGACCTAATTCAAGGCTGTGGAGAGCACCTCAGCCATACCAGGTTGCACCTCCTTTCAGACATTCAGACCACAAACTGAAGCCATTAAAACTAAAGGAGGCGGTGTATCAATATTCATTAAAAATAAATACACCTCCAAACTGGTTAAACAGTATGATTCCCTGGAGATACTTCAGGTACAATTAACTGTTGGTAGGACACCTATTCAAGTCATTGTCAACTACAGGACTCCCTTCATGAATCAGGACACCCACTCTGCCTATCTGGATCTACCTGAGTCTATCAAGATACATCTGAACACTGTGGTTCTGCGTGACTTTAACTACCCATCCATTGACTGCATAAATTACTCATGCTCAAACTCACTTGCCCAAAGGTTTCTTGATTTTGTTAACTCCAATGCCCTGGACCAGCTGGTTGACACCTCCATAAGAGCTGCCAATATCCTGGATCTGGTGCTTACCAATATGGGGGACCACTGTAGCACCCCACACTGTGAGGTATTTCCTGGTGATATATGACCACAAATCAGCCTCATTTAAAGTAACTATCACACCTGACCCTCCTCTCCAGCAGCAACTAAACTAAAAAACATCTCCAAAGCTGATTATAACCTCTTACAGGATGGTATAAATACCCTCACTGCACCTCCCCCCTCAGATGGAACTGACAACTATGCTAAGTTCTACACCAATGCTTTATACAAACACCTGTATAACTGCATTGACTCGGCCATACTTGATAGGACCAAAACAAGCTCTTCAAACCTGCCTGGTGCACAACTGCCATTAACAGACTTTACTATAAGAGAAAGAAATTGCTATCTAAGAGTAAGAGGAAGCGAACCCTAAACTGGAAGCACTCACTCCTCAGCTTAAACAAGCAAATAAGACTTCTTGTGAAGTCCTGCAAAGCAAACTACGAATCCAAATTAGTTTCCTCAACTAAGGAAAACCATAAGGCATTCTTTAGTTACATCCATAACCTAAAAGGAAAGGCCCAGATTTGTGCCAAATTGGTAGTTAGTGATTCCATATATACTGAGCCAGTGGACATAGCTAACCTGTTGGCTGACAGGTTCTGAAAAAATGAATTCCCCTGTCCCTTCCACAATACCCCATGACATCCCTACCACCTGTCCCCTACATTGCATCTCTAAAGAGGAGGTCATAAATGCTCTCTCTAAGACCAAAAACACAGCATCTATGGGACCTGATAACATCCCAGGCTGCATCCTACATGGGCTCTAACAAGAATTAGCAACACCACTGAGTACTCTTTTCAATCATAGTCTAAGCATCGGCTTCATCCCAGCAGAATGGAAAATGGCCACCATTATTCCCTTGCACAAAGATGGGGCTTCCACTGACCCTGGGAACTTTAGACCTATTAGCCTGGCTAGCCTTATTTGCAAGGCCATGCATCATCATGAACCTTATCAGCAAAGATGTAAGTAATCTCCAAACACTTGACCCTGCTCAGTTTGGATATGTCAAAGGGAGATAATGCCTGCTAAACCTGGTGGACTTCTGCAAGACAGTCACCAAGGCCCTGGATGAGTGGAAATCTGTGCACATAGCCTACCTAGACTTAGCCAAGGCTTTTGATACTATCCCCCACTAAGGCATCATTGGCAGACTCACCCAGCTAAGTATCAACCCTTATATTATTAGATGGGTCATTAACTGGCTCACGGATAGAACACATATGGTCAAAATAGGGGAATCCACCTCCAACAGCAGACTTGCAACAAGTGGTGTTCCACAGGGATCAGTCCTGGGACCCCTACTATTTGGAATCTATTTCTCCGAAGTGCAAGCAAAAACTAAAGGTCTGTAGCTGACAATGTTTGCTGATGACTGCAAACTGAGAGTGGACATAGAAATTCCAAATGATTTCAATATCCTACAAGAGGGTCGTACACAAACAAATGGTTGGTGCCAAGGTCATGGCTTTAAACTCAATGCAAAAAATGTATTTACATCTCTTTCGGTAAGAGTGATGTTCCTGCTAACTACCATGTCAATAGCAACACCCTAAGTATACACTTGATGGTGAGAGACCTGGCCACACAGGTTGACAGCAACCTTTTCTTTGATCACTATGTCTCCACAGTGGTAAGAAGGGCATTCTATATTGCTCATCTCATAAGTAAGGACATTGCCTTGATAAAAAAAGAAGTCATAACCTCCCTGTACTCTTCCATCATCAGGCCAATAATTGAGTAGAATGCCCTCTTTTGGTATGTACCTTTCCAATCACCTGCAGCAATTGGATAGACCACAAAGGTTCCTCACAAGGAAAATTCAAGGTCTTCTATTCTGTGTGGATAGTCTGAAATAACTGTCACTTTATTCTGTTTCATACAGACTACTCAGAGGCGAGCTGTGCCTTGCATATAAGATAATCTCTGACTCTGCTTTATTGGAAATGCTGCATATCTGCAAGTCAAATGGTACACGGGTTACTCGCTGTAAAGACTTTAATCTTGAAGATCACTGATGAAGGTAAGTTAATGTCAAAACTGGTCACTGGTCTGATGGTTTTTTGTAGTGTTTTTTATACACAATACATTATGGAGCAGCCACAATACATAACTTTATTTCACTATTTGGTGCTGGCCGGTTTTGTTTTTAACCATAAATTCACCCTGGAGGTTCCACCTGTGTTCCTCTTGGACAGAGGCAATAGCTGCTGATCATGGAAATAAGGGTAGAACTTGGCTAGGCTTGTAAGGGCCCTAGGGCCATTAGCCTAGTAACTTCCTATGATCCTAAGGCATTCTCTGATTCAGTCATGATGGATGTGCTACACATTCACAAAGCAGCACTAGAATTACCTTACCTAAGGATCTAAACCTTATCTGTGAGATAAATAAAACATGTTGGAAAGGCAGGTGTCTAAGAGATTACCCCTTCTCTGGAACAGACTCCCCATGTATGTGAAACTAAACTCTTCCCTAAGTCTATTCAAATGCAATTTGGACCAACAGATGGCAAATTGCAAATTTTCCGCTGGATTGTCACCTGTGGCCATTATAGATAGGGACAGTCTGTAGATTCCCCAAGGCACAGGCATGTACCAAATCTGTTCCACCCCATGGACATTGATAACTGGGAAAATTGGGGCATGAATGCAAGACTGAAAAAGGCTCTTGGGCTGTTAATCTGATAGCCTCCTATGATCCTAAGAATGGAACAGAAGTACAATGATGTCTGTGTACTACGGTTTACCTTTAAATGTGCGTATTGCATAAGGGTGAACAGAACATTTCCGAAAGGCAGTCTGCAAAGTTTGCAAACGCCGAATGGAAAAAGGTTCGAATGTGCAATGAGCGAATGCACAGTGAGATTTGCTCATTGCACATTCGACATTCTGGGGTGGATTGCACTATAGTGGGGATTGGGAAATGGTTCCTTTCCCCACTGTAGTGTGATCTCGGAGTTAGAATAATAAAGTAGGGGGGTGTGTGGGGGGTGCATGGGGTCTTGCCCCCCTGCTTTACACTTAGTTTTTTTTTCTTTGACATTCATGTTTAACAAACAGCAAATCTGCTGTTCGATTTGCTGTTTTTCGAATATTAAGGACTGTCGACATTTTCAGTTTTGTGGTTTCGAGTCACACATATGAGCACTCGAACCACTGTGATTCGCAGTTTTAAAGGTAAACCGTGTAGTACACAATGTTAAATATTACCAGAGTACATCTGCATGCTATTTATATACAGGAAGAAATGTAAGGATCCTAATGTTATCCCTTTGGGTAATCCCATAGTCATACCAGGGAAACCAGAGAGAACAGACATTTATATAACCCTTTTCTTATGTGAATGTTTAGGAAGTTGTGAATATATCTATGCAACAATGGATTAAATGTAAAGCTAGCTACTTTATTTACTAAATTGAAATTTGTAGCGCAAGTATGCTTAGCACTTTCCTTTTGTCCACTGTTCTCAGTTCATAATTTGTACTTTTAATGAGGATGGTATCAGTACATATCTTTTCATAAAACTATGTTAGGACTCTATATATACATTTTATGCTCATCCTCAATACCATCTTCTTCAAAACGTTAACCTGGGAACTTAGCAAAATGGCCCCAACCTGCATATTATCTCTTTTCTGTACATTCATAACCAAAACCACCTTTCAAATTTCTAGTACTTTTTATTTTTAACACCTTTATTGAATTATCACTTAAGACATAGGCAAACATGCATTTATAAAAAAGAACACAAACCATAACAACATATTCCCTGTTGCAAACAATATGCCCTACATATATTATTTTACATATTTATCATCAATTCAGCCTTACATACATATATCACTTCCTGCCTTCCAATAACCCTCATTCCTCCTCCAAAACATTATTCTGCATGTATTGTTTCCACAATTCCCATTTTTATTTCCTCCCACCCTTTTGTAAACATCCCACTTCCAGTTCTTTTATCTCTCTTACAATATTCAATCTCTCTTACAATATTCAATACTTCAAATACAGTTGGTTTAGACTTTGATTTCCATTTTCTAGTAATTTCTTTTCTGGCAGCCAACAGAATTAAACTTAACAAGGCCTTACTATGTCTAGGTAATTCAGATCACACAACGCAGCTCAAAATCATTTCCTTAGTTACACCCATTTGCTCACCTAATATTTCTGACAGAGTGCTCTGAAGGGAAATTTTTACAGTCTGGCAACTCATTTCACTCTCAGACAATACATTCCCAGTTATTCCTTTCTTCCCCATCACACGTCCAACATTTGCCAACAACCTGAGAAAACAATCTTGGGAATCTCCTTGGGGTATTAAAATACCTATGCTAATACTTTCAAGCAAAAATCCTAAAACTTCTAGAGTTTGGTGAATATTTGGGAGCCATATATATGTCCTCTCATTGCTTCTCTGTGAATTGATTATCCAGTCTCTCTTCCCAATCTTTTCTTAACCTCGTCTGATTTATTCTTATAGTTATAGTGCAGTATTTTATATGCCCTACTAATTATCCCTTTTTAACAGCAGCTTCTGTTCTAGATTGAATTAAAAACTCTACCAGATAAGATCTTCCACTTAGGATTCCCTTACCCCTTTCTTTATGCCTGTACTCAGATATCAGTCCTTGATAGGGAAGCCAGTCTGTAGCCTGTAGTCTAAATGTCTTCTTGACTTCATCCCATTCTATTACCTTTCCTCTCTAGATATTTTCTCCCAATACCATGGTTACTTTGCTAGTTTTTTCCAGTAAATTCTAGCCCCCTCTTGCTTATTCTCAGTACCTCTAATTGCAGTCACCCTGTCAGCAAAATCTTCTTTCTTCATTCTTATGATGGCTTAGTTATTAGGCTACTTTCTGCTAATTTATGAATATAACATTATATGTGGCTGTTGTTATTCTCCTTAAGGATCTGCATCCAAAATCCCACTCTCTTCTTATTTCTTGAATTTCCTTCCTGCTTTATCATCATCCATTTACATTTTAAATTATAACTTTCTGCTTATGTTATGTATATGAACCTTAACTGTGTAACTCTACAATATCCCTTTAAATCAGGTAATCCTAATCCACCTTGCTGTACTAGAAGGATCAGTTTATACAACTTGCCCTTTTCCCCTCCCAAATAAAATTCTTCAACTCTTTATTAATTACTGTCCACAACTTTTCCTCCAGTTGATAAAAGTATACTTGGCCTGGATATGAAACTAAAAGGAATAAAAATGTTTTAATGCTTGTATCTTGCTATCCACAGCCATAAACAAGAGCTTCTACTTTCTCAGTTTTTGTATTATCTTTTAAGTCTCTTCCCACGTATCCTCAGCTGCCATAACAGAATCCTTGTTAATCCATACTCCAAAATACTTCATTTTATCATGTCACCATAAATATGGACTAATTCATATATAAGTACATAGTTTACACCTATCACCTTTGTTTTATCTTCATTCATTTTATATTCCAAAAAGACTTGAAAATGTCTCAAGATGTTTAACAACACTGAGATGTCCTTTTCTAGTTGTATCAGGTATAAAATAATATTGTCTTTATTTATTTATTTATTTGTTTGACATTTGTTAACCAGGTTGGTCCAACTGGGCATGAGCCTATTTTCAGTGAAGACTCGAGGAGAAAAGTTCCAGTACATTACAAACAATTATGAAAAAAAAAACAATTTAAAAAATACATAGCTTGAAACATACATTGAAATGTAGATTGAGACATAAGTTGATACATAACTTATAAAAAGACATAGAAGCATAAAAAGAGGCATAAGCTGATACATAGATCAAAACATACATTGAAGCATAAATTAAAACATATGATGATACATCAGTTGGTCGAGTGAGGCAGAGATATAGGATAGTGTAACAAATTAGGGAGCTAGAGTTGTAAAAACTTTATATGGGGGGGGGGTTATGTGGGGTCCTAGCAGGAGCAGATCCATGAGTTTGACAGGGTGGGTTTTAGTTCTTTTTTTGAAGCTATTTGTTTGGGTAATACATCTTATGCTGAGTGGGAGTTTGTTCCAAGCTTGAGATACTGTGTATTTATAGAAAATTTTCCAATGGTTTTATTGGATTTGTATACAGGAGATGTTGATCAGAGCTATGGAGTGAACAATTTGGGGTGTAGTGAGATACTAGAGAAGAGAGGGTGGGGCAGGTAGTGGGTTTGTTGAGGATGGAGTGTATTGTGTGAAGTTGTGATAGAAGGAGTTGTTGAGGGAATTCTAGCCACAGTACTTTCTTTAGCGAAAGACAGTGGTGAGTAGTGTAGGGTTGGTTTGTGGAAAATCTTGCAATTTTGTTATAAGTTTGTTCAAGCTTAGAGATTAAACTGGATTGTAAGTTTGTTAAGATAGAAGAGGCGTAAAGTAGGCTGGGTAGAAGGTATGCCTGTGCTAGAGAAAGTTTGGAGTCTGTTGTGAGAAATTTTCTGTTCCCGTAAAGCAGACCCAGTTTTTGGTGTGTTTTTTTTTTTTTTGATACATTGATGAAAGTGAAGGTCAGATTTTAATTGATCATCTATTATAGTACCACGGAGTTTTGTGTGGGATTGTACTATAATGATTGTGTTATTAAGTGATGAGATGGTAAAGGTAGATTTGTGTTGAGAAAGAGATTTTGGAAGGAAAATAAGTTTTTTTTTGGGGGGGTTAATATGAGTTGTTTTTTTGTAAGCCATCTTTCAAAAGAAAAGAATGAATTTTGGGTATGTATGTAAAAGTGAGAGAGATTGTCAGAAGAGGAGATTAGTGTAGAGTTGTCTGCATATTGAATAAGGAAGAAGTAACAGCAAGATGTATGAAGGTTATTAGTAAATATGTTGAATAGTAGTGGTCCAAGAATGGAGCCCTGGGGGACAACTGTCTGAATAGGTAGGAAAGGGGAGAAGGACATTTGCCATCTGACAGACTGCAGCCTGTTGGTAAGGTAGCTGGAGAACCATTCAGGAGTGGGAGTGGAGAGACTGAGGTCAGCTTATTTTGTTAGGAGCTTACAGTGACAGACCATGTCAAAGGCTTTTGAGAGGTTTAGGAAGAGACAAGAGGCAAGTTTGTTGTTGTCTTTTGCTTCAGCTATGGTATGTGTGAAAGATATAAGGGCAGTAACAGTACTGTGGTCGGGCCAAAACCCATGCTGGGTTGTTGTCATAAGGTTTTCTTGAATAAGATAGTTGAGAAGCTGTGTGTGTATGCATTTTTCCAGGATTTTAGAAAGTGGAGACAGAATAACTATGGGCCTGAAGTTGGAAAGGTCAGTGGAGTTTCCTCTTTTGTGTGGATGGATGGTATAGAAGGACTTCCAGATATCAGGGACTAAAGATTCTTTGATGTATTGATTAGTATAGAAATTGGATAAGCTATTGAGTCAGCAGCAAACTTTAGAAAGGGGGGTAAATTATCAGTTGAAGGAGAAAATGCCTTTAGTTTGTGGAGGACTGATTTTATATAAGCAGTGGGAACTGGCTTAAGTGAAAAGGGGGTTATGTCGGTTGGTGGAGGGGAGGGGTGTCTATATAGTTTAGTTTGTGGATGGAGTCATTAAACTGGCAATTAAGAAGGGTGGTGGTTTCTTGTGAAGAGTTTTTTTGGGTAAGAGTTTGGTGTTGTGGGACTTCTAGGATGTAGAATCTTATTGATAATACTCCAAATTTTTTTGGGATTGGAGTGGTGGTTAGTTTGGGCCTCATGGTTAAAATTTTTCTTGTCTTTGTTAATTTGTTTTTTTGGAGCAGTTTCTAAGTTCTTTGTAGTTTTGAAGGTGTGTATGGGATTTGTTTTTTCACCCAGGATTTCCATGCCCTATCTCTTTTATGCATTAGAGAGTGAGTTTCCTGTGTAAGCCAGAGAGCAAAGGTTGATTTTATCTTAATTTTCCAAAGGGGTGCTAAGGAGTTGAGAATATCAAGAAACATCTGGTTAAATTTTAGTACGGCGTCATTAAGGGGAAGGTGAAGAAGGCAGGACCATTTGATGGATGAGAGTCTATTATTAAATATCACTAGGTTAAAACTAGAGAGTTTGCAACAGTTTTTGTATAAGTAAGACCTGTTTAGTTGGAGGGAGTGTATATGGATGTGGGTACGCAGCTGGTCAATTAAGGTATCATCTGGAAATAAAGCCAACTTTTCTTGATTACCATATCAATTATATCCTTGAATTTCTGAGTCCCTTATTTTCTTTGCCAATGGCTCAAAATATAAATAACAAAGAGAAAAGAGGACACCCCTGCCTGTTTCCATTTTTCAGACACAACTTGTCTGAAAGAAACCCTCCCAATTTAATTTTTGCCTCTGATCCCTAATATATTATCTTAATTAACCTTACTATTGTATCAGGGAATGCAAATGCTTCCATTGCCCTACTCATAAAATCCCAGAATACTCTGTCAAATGCTTTCAATGCATCAAGCTCCGCCAACAACAGCAATATTTTCTTACACTCTGCTTCCCTCTGGATTATCATTATTCTATAAATGTTATAAAATATCTACCTCCTCTCCATAAAAACCACACTGATCCATATCTAACACTTTTGGCAACACATTTGCCCTTCTTTTAGCTATTATAGACATAAACACTTTGTAATCATGATTTAAACTTGAATGGGCCTGTATAAAGCTGAGTCTGATTGGTCTTTTATCATCTTTAGGTATTACAGCCATCACAGCTTTCTTCCAGAATGTTGTTGCTTCGCATCCTTTTAAAATACTTTCTTTTTTCCCCTCAAGCTTCCAAACTTCCACAGGAATTCCATCTAGTCTTGGAGACTTTCCTGCAGATTGACTGTACATCAACATTTTTATCTCATTTCTTTCTGTCTTAACTGTTAATTGTTTAGCCTCATCTTCCTCTAACCCAGGCATACTTAAGTCTTCCATAAATATTTCATTTGCCCTCTTTCTTGATTTCCATATCTCTATGTTTTATATAAATTTTCATGTAGTTTTGGAAATATCTTTAATACCTCTACAGGATCTCTGCTTATTTTTTTATAAGTTCCATAGGTTTGGCAATAATCCTTCTCACTTTCTGTGGCCTAAGTCATTGTGCTAAAAGTTTTTGTGCTCTGTAGTTATTAACAAAAAAATAGTTGCTTCACATCAGTCTTTCTAAACTCGTGCATATTATCCAGATATTCCCTTATTTTCTCTTTTGCATTCTGCAATTGCACCTCTTCTTGTTCTGTGAGATTTCCCTTATTCTGCAATACTTTAACCTTTGTCAGCCCCTCTAAATAACTCCTGCTACTTCTTTTTTCTTTTATTTCTACTCTGTTCTAATACTGTACTTTCATTTTATCCCACTCACTAGCTACAACTTCAGAAGAAAATGTTATCTTCCCTAATAACTCTCAAATAATTTCCACTACCTATTCCTTAAATTCCTCTCTTTTTAACAGGTAGGTGGGCTAACTCCATTGTCTCATTTTTACTTTATTACCCTGCATTTTTATTGTAGTTTGTATTGGCACATGATTGCAAGTAGTTATTAAATGTATGTCAAAGCTTTCAATTAAATGCACATGTTCTTCTGAAATATAATTTCTGTCCAGTCTAGCCTAGTTATTGTACCTTCGAGTTCCTACTACTGAATTCACATCTTTCATACCAAATACCCTCTTTTGTTTTATGTTTCCTTCTAGGTCCATCAGATACATACTCACTGCCTGAAATCAAATTCCAGTCCCCACCTAAAAGTAATACTCCTTGCTGAAAGCTGATTATTTCTCTCAAATTTTCTTAAGCTCCATAACAGTTTTAGGTGGAATATAAATACATGCCAGCATAATCCTCCTCCTCCCTTTCCAGTAGCCCCTTTCTACCACAAATCTACCATTAGTATATTTTGTTCCCTCTAGTAACACTATTGGAGCTTCTCTAGCAATTAGTATAAGTACTCCTATTTTCCTTTGTCCCTGATACTCTGCTGAATCATCATCATCATCAGCCCCCTTTTTCCCATTTTTTTCTACATGGGGTCGGGGTATCATGTTAACTGTCGTCAACTCTCTCAATTCAGTGCCACACTCCTGCCTTCTTCAACACTCATGCCCGACTGTCTCAGATCTACTTTCCCACAATCCATCCACCTCATTGCTGGACATCCTCACTTCCTCTTACCTTCTTCTTGTCAGTCCAAAAATCTTCTTCACCAGATTGTCTTCTGCTTTTCTACACATATGCCCAAACCACCGTAATCTGTTCTCTTTGATCTTTTCTGCAATTTGGAGCTACTTTGCCTTCTGCTCTTATGTCCTAATTTCATCATCTGTCCCACAGTGTGCATCCTACCACCTTTCTCAGGCACTTCATTTCCATCATCTCTAGCTTATTCAACTGTTCTGCCTTTACTGTCCAGGTTTCTGTACCATACAGTAGTACTGGTAGCATCACTGTCTTGTATACCTTACTTTTCAGCTTCTTTGGCATTCTTCTGTCATAGACTACACCTGATACTCTATGCCAGTTGGCTGCAGCCCCTCTGATTCTAGCTTTGACCTCTTCATTCAGACTACCCTTCTCTTCAACTACCCCTCCCAGATACTTAAAATTGTTTATCTGTTCCACTATCTTCCCTTCTATCTCTATTCTCAGCTTCTTCTGATTTCCCCAATTTGCTGCCATTACCACTGTCTTATCTGTGCTTAGTTTCATCCCATGTGCCTTCAGATTTGCATTCCATTCTCCTATCTTTGTTGAAGTTCTAACTCAGAATCTGCCTGTACTGCCACATTGTCTGCATACAGCAGCTTTGTTGATCTGTCCCCCCCAACCTGTTTGCTAATTTAGTCCATCACCAGTATGAACAGCAGTGGGCTCAGAGTTGAACTCTGGTGTACACCCACTCCCACTTGGAACCCCTCTGTGAGGCTGAATACTCTACTTGAGTCACTGTGTCCTTGCACATAGCCCGCACTAATTCTACCCATGTTTCTGGGACTTCAAACCACTGCAGTACTGCCCAGATCAGCTTTCTTGGGACCTTGTCATATGCTTTCTCCAAGTCTGGGAATGCCCAGTTGGACTCTTTCCTCATCTCTAGCTTCTTCTCAAGTATCTGTCTCAGTGCAAACATTGGGTTAATTGTGCTGCATCCTGATCTGAATCCAG
Organism: Protopterus annectens; assembly: GCF_019279795.1. Taxonomy (NCBI): domain Eukaryota; kingdom Metazoa; phylum Chordata; order Ceratodontiformes; family Protopteridae; genus Protopterus; species Protopterus annectens. Next base: position 536,650,760 of record NC_056727.1, on the reverse strand, counting down.
ACTACTCATCTCCCATCTTACATTCTACTACTATGCATATCCATTTATCAATTACCCTCTCCAGAACTTTCATGCAATGTGGTAGGAGTCTGATGCCTCTGGACTGCCCACAGTTGTGGATGTCTGCTTTGTTCTTGTACACTGGCATGAGTATGCTTATTCTCCAGTCATCTGGGATACGCCTTTCTCTCCACACTGCTATTAGTACCCTCAGGAGCCATTTCTCTCCTATCTCACCCAGCATCTTTATCATATCTGCTGTGACCTCATCTTACCCTGCTGCTTTGCCTGACTTCATCTTCCTTAGTGTTGTGCTTACTTCTTATAAGGTGGTCTTCTCTTCTTCTCCTTTTGATGTCCTGTGGACTGGTGAGCAGGTTGTTCTTATTTATCTTTCTGTCTTTGCCTTGCAACCTGACATAATTTCTTTGTGCTCCTTACTGAGTCACTTTCCAGAAGTTGGTAGAGTGCCTCCAATGCCCTATTCTTTGCTATTGCAACTTCTTTCTTAGCTTCTTTGTTAGCCAACGAGTAGTCCTTCCTAGCCTGGTCAGTCTTTTCTATCTTGCACTTCTTCCTGCACTCCTTCTTTCATTTAATGACTTCCTGGACTTCTGTATTCCACCACCAGTTTTCCTTATGTACCTTATTTCCATACCTGGCTCTGCAACATATCTTTTCTATAGTCCTAACACATGCTGTTTTTAGGCACTGCTACTCTTCTTCAACTCAGCCTATTTCCTCCACTTCGTGGGGAGCTAGAGCCCTGAGTAATTCCTTGAACTGCTCTACTTTCTCTCCAGTCAACTTCCAGGTCTTCAGCCTGGTCTCTGTTGTCCTTAGAACCTTCTCTGACCATTGCTTGCAGCTGATTGTGGCAACTAATGGTTTATGCTGTGGGTCAACTGTTTCACTGGGGTGACTTTGCAATCATGGATTCTACACCAGTGTCCTTTCCTTACTAGGAGGAAGTCTACCTGAGTTTCATGTTGGCTACTCTTGTATGTGATCTTGTGACTGTCTCTCTTTCTGAACCATGTGTTGGCTACTATCAAGTAATTTGCCAGACAGAGGTTTAGAATGGCTTCTCCGTCTTTGTTCCTGTTGCACCACCCATGTGGACCCAGACAGTCCTTATATCCTGTTCTATCTGTCCTGATATATACATTAAAGTCAGCCATTATCAATACCGATTCATGTTGTCCTGCTTTATATAGTAGGTCCTGCAACTGCTGTCTGAATGCACTCTTTTCATCACTATCACAACCCTGCTGTGGGCATAGGCTGAGATTATGAATGCTGCCCTATCATTACACTGGAGTCTGATTGCCATGAGTCTGTCATTAATTCTGATGATATCCCTCACTACCTTCTGAAGCCTCTCTCTCACCATAATTCCTACACCTTTTCTAGCCTGTCCCCCACCTGAGTTGTAAAGTGTGGATCCCAAGCCAAGTGGCTTTGCTGCACTGCTCTTCCATCTCATTTCTTGGATACATAGGATGTCCAGCCTCCTCTGTATCATCATGTCATCCACTTCTAAGCTGCATCCTGTCAGAGAGCCTACATTAAGTGTAGCAATTCTCAGCTCATGTTTGGCAGGTTGGTTGGTTTTATGGCCAGCTTTCACTCAACAAAGCTATCCCAGCTACCCCAGGCTGGGTAACTAGATACCAGCTGGCCAGTAGCTTATTGACTCAGGGCTGCTGGGCTTTATGGCAGGCAGACACTTGGCAATAGGGGCACATATACCTCTTCCACCATTAGCAAGGGTCCCTGGCATCAGTCAGAGTAGGCCGGGTCCTCAACCCACTTATCACCAGTAACTACCATTTTTGGCGACATTAGTTAACATGACCGAATCACCTAGAGCCATACTTTACACTGTTGAGTGGCTAGCCCTGCCACAGTGCACAGTCTGTGATCCATGTTCTCCTATCTTGAGGATACTGCTCACCACAGCAGATGCTCTTCCTCCTATAGTGCACCATATAGAGTGTATGCTGCTGCCCACAGCTCCATTCATTGGTGAGCTTGAGATGGAAACACTCAGCATGCTTTTTGGACATGGGAGAAACCCCATGGAGACACAAGGAGAACATGTAAACTCCAAACAGGCATTGGTCATAGATCAGGATCGAACCTTGTACCTTGTGCATGGGAGGCGAAGAACTTAACCATTAAGCCATCTGTTCTCTTTCTGCTGAATATCCACCCTGATATTCATTCTTTATCAAATTCACATGCTCATTTATTTCCAAGTGTGTCTCTTGTAGCATTACTATTTGCAGTTTTCATTTCTTAAACATAATTCAACACTCTTTCCTTTTTTTCTATATCTGTGAGGCCATTAACGTTCCAAAATAATATGTTTTGTGTAGCCATTGTGACAAAATGTCACTACTCTCACCTAATATATATATATATATATATATATATATATATATATATATATATATATATATATATATATATATATATATATATATATATATATATATATATATATATATAAATATATTTTATATATATATATATATATATATATATATATATATATATATATATATATATGACAACATTTTTAAATGTCTGTTTCCAGCTTTTGTGTTATGGACACCCACAAATATTTGACAGGTTGAGCCTTTATACAGTTGCCCATGATAAGAAATATATTACAGCTTATGATCATATTTAAGCTATTCCACTCTCAAATATGAAAAACAGCTTCAATCTTTTCAGAAAACATTAACTTTTAGCCTTAAAAAGTGCTCTGGCTTTTATTGCATACCAGTCAGCTTGTCTCCATGGAAACCTAAGAATAAAATATGTACCTGCCCTCAGCTACAGACTTCTCATACTGAGCATTTATTTTCTAAAGAAAAACGTTTCATTACACTCAGTGTTCTTTTATTTATTTGCCTACACACACACACACACACACACAGACACACACACACACACACACACACACACACACACACACACACACACACACACACACACACACACGCACCACACACACACACACACACACACACACATTGTTATGAGATTAAGCCAAGGGCCTTAATCGAGACATTCACCTATGTAATATTGTGTGCACTTTTACACCTCATCCTTCACCTCAACAGCCTAAGACTGTAGATACTACATTTCTTAAAACTAAAAAAAAAGAAAAGAAAAAAAGGCATTTGCTTACTTTACTATCTTTAACACATACAGCAATAACTGAAAATCCTTTACTATATAAGATGCAATTTATGTCATGAAATGTTTTATACAAATACTGTTAACATTGTTTTACTTACAGTTACTTTTTTTTCCATTTCTTTTTAGTGTCCTTCTAAATATTAATGATATGAAGTTTGGTATACATTTGTCAGTCTCCCACAAGTTTATCAACATAAACAAAAATGCAATCATTTCTTTTTTTCTTGCAAAGCCATATTTCACAAATGTGATTAATGTTTCATAACCTCACATTTATTCCCTGATTTCAGTGTTACTGGTCCTCTTCCTGTTCATCTCATCTTCTAACCCCAATCTCTGTTTTAAGTCCAAAGAACTCATTCTTCTAGTCAACACCTGTGTTTTTGTCTATCACGCATTTTCCTTTGGAACATTGGAAAAGGTTTCACTGGCAGTCTCTTTATGAGCTTTATTATCAGAAGAATGAGAAGCAGGGTCCCCTTCTGTTGGTTGCCTTACTTTTTGTTGGACAAACTTTTGTATTTCCCCTTTAGCTTGCTCTGCACAGCAAATGACTTTTGTACCTCCAGAAGAAAAAATATGATGTCAGCTGGATGCAGCAGCTTGAATCTCAAACCTGCCTCTTAACATTCCCTGATTTCTAGGATAAATTTGCTTCTCTTCTGCCTGGTGTGCAGTGACTAATCATTTTACATAAACACTCTACTGACTCCAATTTTTAATACTTTGCTCTTCTGGCACAATTTTGTCAGGATCAACTCTTTCTGCTGGTATGATTGCATCTTTAGTAATACTGGTCTTGGCTGCTTTCTCATGGTCAGACACATGATTTGCCCTTTCAATTAACAAATCCTGCTGTGGAATACCAGACCAGTTGCTTATTTTTGCTTTCAGAAAATTAATGCAGTCTGTTCCTTTCAGTTTCTCTGGTACAAAAGAAAATGTCAGTTTTTCTCTGTGTGCTCTCTCCTCTAACTCTACCATTTTGTTTAAATAGCTCTTCTTAAGCACTGTCATATTTATTAAGTCATTTCATTTTGACTTCTGATTTTTGCAGTTTTATCAATTGATCCGAATAGCTGGATAAAGTTTATTCCATTTGTTCCAACCTTTTGTTATTTGAGTTTATATACTTCTTCAATTTTTCATTTATTTTAATCAATTCTAAGCACAATTATTTATTTATTTATTTATTTATTTATTTATTTATTTATTTCAGTTTGTTAACCGGGAAAGTCAATTGGGCCAAGGTAGCCCATTTTCAATGGAGGCCCGAGGAGAAAAGCTCCAGACAGAAAGACAATATACAATATGCAATGTATTAGTACAGCATATGAGAACAACAGTTTAACATTCAATATACAGCAAGGCAAGATTTTATATATCTTGAAATATATGAGCTGAGTCAATCACTTATAAGATATTAGCAAAAACAATAAATTTATGTTCATTTAATACACTACATGTATTTAGGCAAAGGAATTTTAGAGAGATGAATTGAAGCAGTGGCAGAGATTAGAGTAGAATAGGGATAGGTATCAGGAATCAGTCTTGCAGCAAAGCTGGAGATTGAACTGCTTTTTGCTGAACAGCTGCAGGATTCTTCCCAGTCAGTGTGTTTTTTCTTCACTTTTTCTAGTTGATTTTCTTTCAGGCTCTCTAAGTTTCTTTTCTGCTGGCATCCAGGCAGTGTACTTAATATCCAGTAACTGAATTTTTTTAAATCTGGCAGAGTTAATTATCCCTATCTGTCAGTTTCTTTTTTCACACTGGGAGCACTGAAATTAAGCTTGTTGATCAGTGTGCAGCCACTTTGGAAGTCCCCTCAAAGTTTTGGCACTTTATCTCAATAATCTGACTGATTAATAAAAGTCTGGTAACAGTTTGTTTTACTCTATCAGTGGCTGTTTGTATTAATGTACATGCCAGTACAACTACTTGGGAAAATCCATTCTTTTTACTTTTTTCAAGAATCCTTTTCACTTGTGCAACACAAACTATTTTAATATGAAGGGTAGTCACATGTGTACTATCCACAGAGGTTCTACTGCAAGTGCTAAAGTCCCAAGCAGAGACCACTGCCTTGAAGTATTTTGCTGTTCACAGGCTGCTGTTCATACATGTACTTGAACATGAGTTCAGGCAAGCAGCTGCTTCACCTTACCTGCACACATTATTTGAGTTTAAGTAAGGTAAGTGCAGCAGCCATAGAGAGGGGGTAGAAGAGGGGAAGGAGTGTCGATTAGAGCAGGATTTAGGTTTAGAGAGAGTGAAAGGTGTTTTAGTGTAAGGGAGTGGGTGTGGAGTTTTAGGGTTAGGGAATAAGAGAGGAGTGTTAGGATTATGGAGAGGGAGTTTGGTGTTAGGGAGTGGTAGGAGAGTTTCAGTTTAGAGAGCAGGAAGAGAGTTTACAGTTAGAAAGTGATCAGTGAACATAGGTTTAAGTAGAGTTTTGGAGTTTTAGATTTAGGAAGCAATTGGGGAATTTAGGTTTAGGGGGAGTTGGAGTTTTGGGTTTAAGGGCAATCAGGGACTTTAGGGTTAAGGATAGGGAATGGAGTTTTAGGTTTAGGGAGTGATTGGGAATTTTAGTTCTACAGAGGGGGAGGAGCTTTAGAGTTAGAGTGAGGACATGGGTTAGGAAAAAGTGTGAGTTTTATAGTTAGAGTTATTAATAAGTTAGGGATAAACAGTTTAATAGGATCAGGTGTTGGGAGGGCTAAGTGGTTAAGTAAGATCAGGCTAGTGGGAGTTAGCTCACTTGCCTATTCGAGCAAGAGGCAGTGAGCAAGTATTTCATGAGCAACTAACACACAAGCACTTGTAGTAGACCCAGCCACTGAACTTGGTGCACTATTACATACCAAGTTTTCTAGTTTACTACTTGAGGTAGGGCACACAATAAGATTCCCGACACTGAGGGTCCTAAATACTGGAAACCATTCAAGTTGGGATAATTAATTTAAAACTGTGTGAGTAGCTTCACAATGGAAACAAATTCTAGTACTTACTAGTACTTAGTTTTACTCCAGTAAAGATGTTCCTTCACAGATAAGCACCATATCAGTATACTTCAGATGTACTGAAAATCTTTAACCTTTATTTTTTCATTTATTTTCAACAGTATGTTGATTTCAGTGATGCAACAGGTAGCACACTCGCTTTTGATGCAGAAGGATGTGGGTTCTATTTTTACACAAGATAGACTGATTCATGACACTGCGGTGCAGCAAAATGGCGGTGCAGCAGGCCTGAGTGTGCCATCCTTTGAATTAGACATTAAACTGTGGGCCCATCTGCTTGAGTTAGTGGTAACTCAGGTGGATGTAAAAGATCCCATGGCATCTATCGAAAAGAGTAGGGTTCCTTTATTTTATGCAACATAAAAAATACATTATTTACACATTTACAAAATGTACATATTTATGGGCATATGCATATATATATATATATATATATATATATATATATATATATATATATATATATACATTTCTGTTTATTTTTTACTATTTATAATTTTTCTTATAGCATCCTCATTGTAATTCTTCCATAACTGAACCTAGTTCCTTCTTCTGCAACCATAATCTAATTTTTTGCAATATATCTGCCAAAATCATTTTTCCATTATACAATATTTCATTTAAGTCTTTCATTCCAAATATCCCATATTACATAATAAAAGTTCTTCTCTACCTTTCTCACATATTCTTTCTTCCTGTTCTTATAATATCCATACATAATCATATTATCTCTATTGTTTATGTTATCAATATTCTCAAAAAAATTTCTTCATGCAACTTGTTTCAGAGTATCGCCACTCTCTTATATTTTAAAAAAAACATGTTCTGCCATAGGCAATCCTGATAGTCTGCTATCTTGGTGCAGCACTTTTTCCTGACTTTAATGGCTTTCATCACTTCTGGTGATAAATTTTCCAATGGATTTATATAATAATATAATTTCATTACATTATTATACCACATCCTTCTATCGTTCTCTGTATCATTAATTTTTATTTTCCACATTACCATTTTTTGGTCATTTTTAATTTCATTTACTTATTCTTTTTCTATTTTTCTTATTCCTATCATCTCCCAAAACTTTTTGTACTTTTATTTAAACATTCTCAGTATTAATTTCTCATTCTCTTCCTTTGCCCACTTTAATACTCTATACAAGTTTAAATAAGCAGAATAAACAACTGGATTTAGTAACCTCAATCCCGTTTCATCTTCATCCATATACAACACAACTTTTTTCACTGGGTTTAATTTTGAACCCCATATTAAAGTAAACATCAACTGCACAATTTCCTTTTTCCATTTTTGTGGAGTCATATAAACATTTGACTTATTTGCTATTTTTCCTCATTAATACAGAATTCACCAGATAAATCTTTTTCCTGAATGTTAATCCTCCATAGAAGCCATATTTCTTTCATTTTTTATCAAACCCTCATATTGTATCATAACTACATAATTTTCCCAAATTTTATCCCTAGCAAATACATATTATTTACTGAAAAGCACACACCCCAGTTTTCTCCACATCACCCAAACCTTTACTTTTATTTTATTCAAGGCCATTCCCATTTCCTTTAAACACCCATTTAGACAAACCAACACTTCCCTCGTCCAGCAACTACAACTATAAAATCTATATATGTCAAAACTACTGGAATCACCACTTCCTTTTGCATCACATATCTAGCATCTTTTACTTTACAAGCTATTTTACTCACTATCGCATTCATTACCAGTTCAAACAATATTCCACTCATAGGACATCCTTGTCTTATACCACACTTCATGCATACTTCTGTACTCAGACACCCATTCACCAATGCCCTCACTCTATTATTTTGTTGTGCTGACATACATAGACTCTCCTAATTCTGTTACCTATTCCATACTTCTCCATAAAAATACACAACGCATGATGGATAATATCATCCACCATAAGTTTTACATCCTCCTTTTTACTTATATCATCTACAGTTTCTTGCTCAACCAACAATTTTTGACATACCTTCCATTTTGTACAATATATACTTTCTTCCATAATATCCATCATCATTCTTTCCTTCCATTCTCCTCTGTATTATTCTCATGAAAAGTTATTAATCTGTGCTATTTGGTGTGATGAGTCTCTTTTTATTTCATTCCTCTCATCTTCCATCTTTCTTGTATATAAATTTCAGTACCCCCACTACATAACTCTTCATAAACAAACCCTTCTTTCATCCATTAATTCAGTACATTTATAAAATACTCTCTTTGACAAATCACTAATTTCTTGTACATTCCATAACCTATACCACCTGGGCCTGATATTGAATCAATATTTACTTTCCTAAGTATTTCTTCCAATTCATTAATAGTAATTTCTTTTCAAAATTTTCCTTAACTCATTCTGGATTTTTTTTTTACTTTCTATACTCTTATTTTCCATATGCTGTCCTACAATGCTCATAATTTACTCTTGTGTTCTTTTTACCTCTCTTTTTACATTTTTCATTTCCCTCATTATACTAATGTCCTCCTTTACTATTTTACCCAAACATGCAGATACCTCCTCTCTCCTCCCTTGTAAATACTTCTGAATAAACACTGACTCATTTTTTTCTCAATATCTTTTATATATTTCTTTTTCCATATCATAATACTCTCTTGTATTATTCCCCACAGTTTGTAATATGTTCCTATACATTTTCCAATGCTTCACTTTCTCTTTCTTTCTTACATTATCCTGACATGAAAAAAAACACTTTTATATTTCTTATTAAATTCAATGCACTGTTCAGACCAGTTTCAAGGTTATATGAACCTTTCCTAATTGTAATACCTCCCTCTCTCCAATTTCATCCCATAATCTCTCATTTTTTTATTCTCTTTCCTATTTTAATATACTTAATTTCTTCTATCACCTCCATACATAATGGTAAATGGTCTGAAAACCCCATCAGAACTGTATCACCATCTGCAACCTCCAGACCTTCTGATAATAAAATAATCAGGTTTCAAATAAAAGTGTCCCTTCTATAAGTCCATTGACTTTTGTTCCACAGTTAATTTACCACCTTTTATCACTTCCTGTATTTTTTACATCTTTACCTTTCTTTTTCCATTTTCTACTTAAATCACAAAGTCCCTTGCAATTAAAATTTTCATGTTAACAATCACATAGTCTAATATCTGATGAAATATATTCCCTTTTTCCTTGCTAGTTATATTTGCATATACTGCTATAATTTTATAAACTTGTTCTCTCTACCTCATGTCCACAACAGTTAACCTTCCTAGCCTTACCAGTGTTGCATCTAGTATTTTCACTGTTTTTTTTACACAACACAGCCACTCCAGCAAAACATTCATTTCCTAAGTTCCATAGTATATTTCCACCCGACAATTGTTCTATTTGCAGTCTTTCTTCAATTGTCAAGAATCTTACATCTTCTAACAGAATAACATCAATATCACATTTAGCACACCATCCTTCTTAAAGTTTTAATAGCACTGTTAACATTGAAAGTACTCTAAAATTGTTGCTTTCCCTTCATTTTAAGTTTAGGGGAAATATTTTAAATTTTTTTCTTATGTTTACTCTTTCTCCAACTGGGTTCCTGGGTTTATGTACATGTGTACATGTGGACACATGTATTATGTAATCTTTAATCCTCAGAATCAGATTTTCACTGGCTAGAACTTCAAGAAAATTATTAGTATCACTCCCTTCTCCTGGCCTTTCTTCCTGTATGCACCATCTCTCCTTATTTTTCCCCTCCACATTTTTCTTCTTCCATGGATCTTCTTCATCTATTTCTTCCCTAGACTCTTGTTGTCCTTCTCATATATGTTTTCTTCCCTTTGCCCTTCTTTTTCATCATTTACTATTTGCTCTTGACAATACATCCAAAAGTGTCCCTTTTTTATACAGCCTGCATTCAGGCACATATCTTCTTGTTGTATGTCATTTCTGTCCCATATTGGTTACATTTTACCTTGTCACACTCAATAATTAAATGAGAAAAGTTTGCCAACTGGACACACCAATACACTCCAAACCAAGAACCAAGAAGGCAAAATGGAAACTTGACACTGCACTTTATTGTACAAGAAATAAAAAGTAGTTAATTGCTTTCATCCCAAATGGGACTTCATCAGAACTACTATTCAGGTCAATCAAACAGTTTAAATACTCATTTAAACTCACATGACTATTCAATTAAATTATTTAAAGTAATAATACACTTAAAAATAGGACATATAAAAATAAATAAAAAAATCTTTCTTACAAATATTACACTGAATGGAAATCATAATATTAAATAAATAAAAAATATATTTTATATATATATATATATATATATATATATATATATATATATATATATATATATACACATATATATATATATATATATATATATATATGTATATATATATGTATATGGATTCATTTTATAATCTCGAAATACTGAAATATCGAATTTCAGTATTTTGAGACTATAAAGCCGAAACACCATAAAACCAAAAACCACAATCACAAAACCCAAAACCGCGACTTAAAGCACACACACACACAAACACAACTACACCTACCTCCACACAACAACACAAACACACACTTACCATAAGCAGGGAAGCAAGCCCCCGTGTACCCCCGATGTGGAGGCTGTGCCCCCCACACCCCCTACTTATATATACTAACTCCAAGGTCGCACTAAACACCAACACACACAAAATCCACCAACATACATTCTACAACCCCCTCGCACAAACACACATCACACAGATACAAACACCACCACTCTCAACACTGACACACTCACACTCTCACCTACATACCCTAACCCACACCTAAGACGTCCGACACACTCACAAACACACAAGCCCTCCCCAAAGCTCTGAAAAAAAACACATTACCTAACACACTATCAGTACAGTGGGTTCAACATTTCCGGGTTCAATATTCTGCATTTTCGCGCATCTGCAGATTCGACACTTTGGTCTCGAGATACTGAAATTCGACATTTCAGTATTTCGAGATTCCAAAGTGAATCCATATATTTATATATATATATATATATATATATATATATATATATATATATACACACATATATCAATCAACAAACTAAACTTTTAAGTTTTAAAACAGGAACAACAGAACAAGCTTCATTTAGACCGGTATTCAAACTAAGTTGCTACATCAGTTCCCGGACAAGTAAATGATCCTCAATAATCTTACCTCTCACATCCCTTTGTAAATGCTCTATAATAACATATTTAAAACAACGGGATGGATATTCCTTAATATGCCTATACAATGCATTAGACTCATTACATTTCTTAATATCCCTCTCATGATCATAAATTCTAACCTTCACTTTCCTTGTGGTCTTACCAATATAAAAGGCTGGGCACATCTGGCACCAAGCTGTATAAATTGCACAATTAGTTTCACAACTGCATTTACCCTTAGTTTTAATGGTCTGTCCATTCAAAGTTATTGAATCACCCACTGAAATGTACTTACACATAGATCAGTGTCCACATTTGGACATACCAATTTCAACTTGATCGCCCCATCCTTGAATACAAGATTCTCTTTCCATTAACTCTTAAAAACAGGTATTTCACCTGTATACAATTACTGGATTAATGCCCAACACTTTTTGTAGTTGGGAACTGGATGAAATAATAAACCAATTATTCCTAATAATATTTGCTATATTAAATGAATCCAATGTAAAAGTTAATATACAAGATTTAGAAAAATCTTTTGAAACTTCTTTTCTAACCACTGGTTCGTGATTAGTGGAGGTCACTACTTCTTCAGCCCCTTCTTCCCTGTAACTTAGTAAAGGACAATACAATTTCTTATATCTTTTGTCAACCACCTCATTTTTGATGGGTAACTCCATAGGATACCCCCACTTAATAAACATTTCTAACAGTTTATCACATTCAAACAAAAATAAAGCATCATCTGATATCATCCTGGCTAATCTAACCAGTTGTCCCTTCACAAAAGATTTCTTTTGAAATCTAGGATGGCAGCTTTAAAAATGTAAATAGCTATTAGAAAATGTGGGTTTACGGTGGATATTAGATATAAAACAGTTCTTCTCATAATCCTTCATGATTTCAATATCCAAAAATGCTATTTTATCACAATTAAATGAATGAATAAATCTACAAAAATGAAGAAGTACTGTTAATATAATACAAAAAAAAATCCATCAACCTAGCCTCATTGTCATCCCACACAATAAATATGTCATCCAAAAAGCGGGTGTAAAATGAAAAACAATCACTAAAGGGGAATTAAACACATAATCCTATATGCCATTATCAAATTAGCAAAACTGGGGGCACACGCTGCCCCCATTGGCACCCCATTTGATTCTTTAAAGAGTTGACCTTCAAAATATAAACAGTTATTGGAAAGAACTACATCCATTAAAGTAGCTAAGACATTAATTCAGTCTTGGGGCAGTGCTTGTAAATGTATCAGAATATTTTCAAACCATCTCAATCCCTCATTATGGGGGATAACGGAATAAAAGTTACATATATCAGTTGTAACTAATAGGCGTTTTTTTTCCCAAATTTAACCTTGGACAATTTGTGTAGAAAGTCCCATTAATCATGACAAATCTGTGGAACCAATGAAACTGACTTTTTAAGCCCATTGTCAATATACTTGGAAATGAAGTAAGTTTTACTTCTATTTCCATCCACAATTGGTCTAAATGGGAGGTTGTATTAATTTTATTGGATTTTTAGAATCCCAAACATCCCTGCAATAACAAGATATTTATTATATAAAAAAATCATATTTTTGTTTATTAATCTGACCTTGCATGAGCATGTTGTACAACTGAGCATCAACTTTACTATATACAATATGTAACTCGTTCTTAGAAATTTCAACATAGTCATCAGTAAATAAAAGAACATTCATCCTGTTAACATAATCCACCATGTCCATAATTACAACTCCCCCACCTTTATCCGGTTTCATGATCCTCAGGCTTTTATCATTAACAATATCCCATAAAATGTCTCTTTCATCCTTGCTTAAGTTATAGCAAGGACCTTTTATCGGGTCTTTTAATGTTTTTAATGAGAAAAGTTCCCTCAAAAGAAACATGATTCAGGCTGGCCAGTATATCTTAATAATCATTCTATGACCAGCCACAAAAATAACACTTGGCAAGTGTTTCAATGTTTTTTTTTTTCACATTTCAAACCAGCTTCCAACCTCCACCCTCCATTCTATAAGTTTCTCTCATTTATAACTTTTACAATATTAACTGTTTACTACTGAAATTCCAAATCCGCTTCAGTTGACCGTTCAGAATGTCAACTCAAAATGCTGAATTCAGAATTTCAAAACAGCAACCAAGGTGAAAATGAATACATCGACATCCATAGTTTGATGTATTTGACATAGCAGTAGGTGACGTCACTCACCTCCTACTATGCACATTAATGTACCATTACACTCTACAGTCAATGGTACATTAATTCTACTGTTTTGCAGGGGGGGACTATGCCTCCCTTCACTCCCCAAGTGGGGGCTGCTCCTCCCACACCTCCTGCATATTAAATATACCAACTCTGAGATCGCAGTACAGTGAGGAATTGGGCTAATTCCCTGTTCCTCACTGAACCACAATCTCCCTGCACAATGTTGAACCCAAATACTCGAACTACACTACCCATTAGCTGTAGTGTAGTCGATACATTTTGGTTCAGTATTCTGCCAACTTTAAAACTGCCATTCGACCACATGCTGGTCGACCGATGCAGTTTCAAGGTTTTCAGTGTAAACCATATTAACAACAGTTTCGCACAGACCTTGCATACATTAACATCATCTTATTCTAGCTCATCAGTTCTAAACATGCAAAATAACATTTTTTTTTTAAATTTATGTTACTACCAGAAAACAAATAATTGTTTTATGGATAAATGTCCTTCTTTTTGTTACACATTTCCAGAAATTTCATCATCAGTCAATCAGTTTCAAGTGTTAAGTCAAAAAAGGTTTCTGTCCCAATATGTATTAAAGACCAAATTTCTTGAGCTTTAAAACTAAGAACAGTTATCAAATTGTCCCATACATATCTGTCTATTATAGTTTATTTTTTTGTTCTTATTCTCACAATTCATCTTCCCTTCTTTTTAAAAACAGTTTTAATTAGTTTGTTGCTGCTCTCTTTTTTTGAATGTTGTCACTGTTGCATAAGTTTTAGTTATTGCATTATATACTGCCACAAAACCAGACACCTTCTCAGTTTGTTGCTGCTTTCTTCTCTTATTTTCTGTCACTGCTGCTACATTCTCTTCTGACACATCACCTGGTTCCTTTTTCATATCACCATCTTCAGCACATTCATAGGATCATAGGATTATAGCATCATAGGACATTACTAGGCTATTGGCTCTGAGGCCCTTACAAGCCTAGCTAAGAATTTAGCCCATGTTTCGACAAGTCAGCACCTGATGCCCCTGTCCAGCAGGGACACAGGTGGAATCCCAGGGGTGTATTTTCTTTTCCCCATCCAGTTATCCAGGTTGCACTTAAAAAGGGTTAGTGAGGTACTCTGCTTGATGTGGAGAGGGAGTCTATTCCACAGAAGGGGAAGTCTCTGGGACACAAATCTGTCCAGCCAACAAGTACTTGTGATGTCACAGACCAGGTTGAGGCTGTGTGTGCAGGTCACTTGAGTGGAGCTTGACTTATGTATTAGCAGCAGTCCCATCAAGGTGGTGTCTGAGATTGCTTTGTATGCCAGACAGAGGTTACCTCTGAAGAGTCTGTATGAGACTGAGTAGATGGACAAGGCCTTTAGCTTATATGTATAGGGTAGATGTCTGAGGCCCTGAATTCTCCTGGTGAGGAACCTCTGTGGTCTTTCTAGCTGCTGCGTGTGCTTTTTGAGGTACATGCCAAAAGGGGCATTGTACTCAATAATGGGTCTTATAAGGGAAGAATACAGGGATGTTATGACTTCCTTGTCCCTGGATGTGATACCCTTACTAATGAGGTGGGCCATGTAGAAAGCTTTCTGTACAATGGAGGCAATATGGTCGTCAAAAGTCAGTTTGCTGTCAACCTGGGTGCTCAAGTCCCTCACGACTAATTGTATGCGTACGACCCTGTTATTAATGTCATAATTTGTGGGGATGCCACTCACCTCAAAGGGGATTATGATCCAATTTTTTGGCATTCAGCTTTGAAAACATTATCTGCCATCCTACTCTATGAAAGAGCAGAACTGTCACCTGGATTATACTGCTCGATTGTTTTTAGCAGAACATCATCTGTAAGCCATCCTGATACCAGTTCTGTGCCACTTCTGCAGACTTCCTTCCTTCCTTCCTTCCTCCTCAATGGAGACTGATAAACACTGCTCATTTGTAGCATCTATGATATAGGAATCTCCATGCTGCTGCTTCCCTTAGGCCTCTTCCTGTCTGCTGTGTGAGTCATCCAGCACCATCTAGCAGTTCCAAAGAGCAGTGAAGAAGTTCTCCATTGCCTTGGCCAAATTAAACTAAGCAGTATAAATACCACCTCAGATCTCCCCTGAAAAAAAGAGGCTACTAGCCTAGTGAGACTAACCCAGTCAACAAAAGATAAATAAATAATGTATTTTTTAGGCATCAAAGCAAGAAACGTTCCTCCCCTTATCTCTGTTGTATACAAAAATGTTCAAAATATACTGGAATATTAATAACTTAATTTCCGTTTCACTGCGTCTTACTTCCTCATTTTGACTATCAAGAGTATTTAACCACTGTTGCTTGACCCTATCTGCAGTGTTAGTATTTTATTGATGACTATTTCATAGGTTCATAGGTTCATAGGTTTATACTAGGCTATCTGCCCTAAGGCATTTATAAGCCTAGCCCAAATTTTTGTGGCTTACGCCACCCCTTATATGAAAAAATACTGTGCCCATTAGTTTGTTGTGCCTCTGTCCAGCAGTGACACAGAGATGATTCCCGGGGTAAACCTACGATCTCCCATCCACAGGTCTAGATTTCTCTTGAACAGAGTCAGCGAGGTGCTCTGTCTCACATGGACCGGGATTTTATTCCACAGCATAGGGAGTCTCTGAGTGATAAATCTATCCCTCCAGCACGTCCTATTTATATCCGTGCTAAGGTTTAAGTCGCTTGCTCTAGTGGTTTTGGTGGATTTGGAGTTTTTGAGGTGGAGCATGTCCATTAATTCCGGGTTGGACATGGCCTTGTATGTCAGGCACATGTCACCTCTGAGCAGACGGTATGCGACTGAATAGAGCTGGAGTTTATTCAATCTGGCAGCATATGACAGATTTTGGAGTCCCTTTATCCTTTTGGTGAGGAACTTTTGGGGTCTCTCCAATTGCTGCAGATGTCTGGTGAGATACATCCCAAATGGGGCATTGTACTCGATCATTGGTCTGATAAGTGAAGAGTACAGGGAACAATGACCTCACTAGATCTGGATGTGAATCCCTTCATGATCAGGTGGGCAATGTAGAAGGTCTTTCTAACCACTTTAGCAATGTGAGTGTCAAAAGAAAGGCCACTGTCAACCTGGGTCCCCAGGTCCCTGATAACCTCTTCTGTGCTTAGTGGATTGCCATCTATATGGTAGCTTGGGGTTACCTTGTTTTTCCCGAAGGGTATGACTATACATTTTTTGGCGTTTAACTTCAGGCCATGGCTCTGGCACCAGCTATCTGTTTCCGTGAGTCCCTTCTGAAGGATATCCGTGTCCGATGCACTTTCCACTATGACGCCCAGTTTGCAGTTGTCTGCAAACTTTGTCAGCCAAAGTCCTCCCATGCTGGCCTGTACTTCTGAGAAGTAGATGCCAAACAATAGGGGGCCAAGGACCGAGCCCTGTGGGATACCACTTGTAACTGGCTTGGAGTCTGACACAGCGCCAGCAACTCTAACCCTGTGGGTTCTGTCCTTAAGCCAGTTTGCAACCCATCTTGTGACATATGGGTTTACATTTAAGCTGGTAAGTTTTTCTACAATACCCGAGTGGGGTATTGTGTCGAAAGCCTTGCAAGGTCAAGGTAGGCTGTATGGACTGCCTTTCCTCATCAATGGCCTTGGTGACTGTTTCGAAGAAGACGACCAAGTTCAAAAGGCATGATCTTCCCTTGACAAAGCCAAACTGGGTCGGGTCCAATGTCTGCAAGTCCCCTATATCTTTGTTTATGAGCTCCATTATGATCCTCTCCATAGCTTTGCAGACTAGACTTGTTAAGCTTATGGGGCGGTAATTACCAGGGTCCGAGGCGCCGCCTTTGTGGAGTGGGACCACAGTTGCCGACGCCACTCCTTGGGCACGTATCCTGTGGTAAGGCTGAGATTAAACAGCTGCCTTATGTGCGGGGTTAATTCCTCATTTAGCTCGTGTAGCACACAGCCGGGGACACCATCCGGTCCCATTGATGCTGTGTTTTTAGCTTTAGAGAGAGCAGCTTTCACCTGCACATTTGAGATGTCCGGGAGGCTACACTCGGCTGGGATAGTTATCTCTCCTTTAGGGGGGGAGAGGGGGGTGAAGTTTGCACTGAACCTGTCTGCCAGTATGTTGGCAATGTCTGTGGGTTCAGTGATTTTTGTATCATTTTGGACTAATTCTATACTTTTTTGTGTATACACAGTTTTATAAGGGTAATAATTAAACAATGACACATTATAAAGCATACTGAACAATAGTCTTTAGCCATCGTTCTTCAGAAACCATTTCTTTCTCTGCTGATCTCCTATAGATCCAGTTCATTACATTCAGAATGAAGCATTTTCTCAAATTCTGTCACTGGTTTATTTTTTGAACTAAGTAAGTCATATACTTTTAGTTTAATTAATGTAATGATATGTTACTATTAACTAACTATAGCTACTGACACATGATTGTCTGATTCAAATAATTCGCACTTTTGATGGCAATTTCATGTTGGTACCCTATGGTTTGTATATTTATTTATGCATGTATGCATGCATGTATGTATGTATGTATGTATGTATGTATGTTTGCAGGGACAAGACATTGATCAACAATGAACAATTTCAGGCTAATCACTTTCAGTTCTCTGAAATTGGTTTTAAAAGCATGTGACAGCTTCACAGACACCTCAGTTTAATGTTTTATTTTGTTAGCTGCTCTGTTGTAGATGATAAAGTTCAATGTATTTTGTAAAGTAGAAGTCATTGTTGTGTTATTTTTCATGTTTAGTTTTCTGTTGTCTGCCTGCACCCTCAGAATAGTGTCATGTGAGGTATATAGGCTAGGATTTCTCATACACTAGTAAAGCTTTTTTGGTAAACTAAAATCAAAATATTTCTTTAGATATAAAGACATTTATTTACATGTGGTTTTAGCACTACAGCTAGCCAGTATCAAATTAAGACATCTTGCTCTCTAAATATAAAAGATTTATCTTTTACAAGGAGTATGAGTCTGTTGTTACGGTGGTTAGCGGAGAAGTAAACAGTGCACCATTACAAATGCAGAAGTGTTGAGCAGCCACGAATAATACATGTGATATTATATGGGGTTGGTTACAGCTCTATAAATGTTGGAATATCCATCCATAACAGCAAAGTAAAACACAAAAACATCTGTATTCTGCAGTAGAAAGAGCATAGACTGACAAAGTATATGGTAAGAGAGTATTTTCTGAACTCCATGCCGTTCCTTCTTCAGTTTGTTGCAGAAAGGTGCCATGTGCTCTTTAGAGGGAACACTGCAATAACTATCCTTGGGTTAAAGCAGCCCTATACAGCTTCCACAGATCACTGTATCATCCTATCTTACTTTTCTTCAGAATGGAGCTAGTATAGCCCTGTACATGAAATCAAGTCAAACCCAACTTATCTGAAACCACAGGAGGACAGCTAAACCCTTCAGACAGGTGGAGTTTTGAAAGCATGTGGGATTATGTTATTTTGAATTACTTCCAACATAATGATGTGCATAGGCAAGCATACACAGAGTCCTACAGTACTATGTGTACTAGTGAAAACATATAATCACTAGCATGTATTTAATACTATAGTGCTGTGTACAGTAATATATAAGTGCATAAGTTTTATGCCACATTAAGGCCGGGTCTGTATTACTTTTTTGAAAGCTAATTCCATCCCCCACACCCCCCAAACTATATATACCAACTATGAGATTGCACTACAGTGAGAAAAAGTCCCCTCTATCTGGCAAATATCTCTTGTCATACCCCTCAATAAAGGTGGTAGCTCTACTGAATTATCTAATTATAGACCCATAGCCATCTTGTCACCTCTGGCAAAAATTATGGAAAAGTGCATCCATAAACAACTTCTGTACTTTCTAATGCAAAACAACCTACTGGCTAATTCTCAGCATGGCTTCAGGCCACACCATAGTACTACCACAGCCCTCCTCACCTTCTCTAATGCTATAAACTATAACAGAAACAACAAGTTATCCTCAGCCCTTTTTTTGGATCTATCTAAGGCTTTTGATATGACTAACCACCATCTACTCATCCACACCCTGGCAACAATGTCTCTAGGCAATCACTCTCTTCAATGGTTTGAATCCTATCTGCACAATAGACAACAAGCTGTCTTATGGCAGAACAAACTATCAAACCTCCTACCAACACCCTCGGTATCCCCCAGAGGTCTATTCTGGGACCACTTCTGTTTTCCATTTTTATTAATGACCTCCACACTGTCATCCCAAAAGCTAACTGCATTCAATATGCGGACGACTCCACGTTGATCTGCACTGGCACCTCACAAACAGAGCTGCTGACAATTACTCAGAGTACTTTTAACTTAGTTGAAAATTGGCTTGCTGCTCACTGTCTGATTCTAAATCCCAACAAAACCAAGCTCCTACTTTTCTCCCCCACCCAAAGATCCCCGGTGTTATCTCTCTCCATTAAGTCTAATAATGGTACCATAATCTCCCCAAATGCCCATACAAAACTCCTAGGAGTTATTGTAGATAATCTTAAATTCCATGTACATTTCAACAAAACTATCAAAACCATTAATAAAAAACTGGACTCACTATATCGGATAAAGCCATTCCTAACCCCACCTGCTAGGACTACCATTGCCCACTCCCATCTAGTCTCTACCCTCTTCTATGCTTCCCTTTTACTTGCCAACATAAATAAAACTGAACTTAACAAACTCTCAAGCTGCTATAATAACATAGCTAGATTTGCCACTGGCCTACCCGATAGAATGCATCACTGTATAAACCTAAATAATCTTGGATGCCTAGAGCTACCCAGGCAGATTCAGTTTAACCAACTTATTGTGGCTCACAAAGTACTTAACCAACCTGAAAATACACCTGCACTGAAAAACATCATTTATCCCCACTCCAACCTCAGATCACTTCGCTCATCTAATAGACTGGTACTACAAACTATCAAATCCAACAACTCAGCCAGAGACTCCCTGTTCACCAAAACTCACTACCTGCTAATATTACCTTAGACACCACCCTATCTCAGTTCAAGAAAGCTCTGAAGCAGTATTTCAAGTCTCAATGGTTATGTCCCTGCTCCAAGCCTGACTAAATCATTAGTCTTACTAGTGTACCAATACTATTTTTGTAAATGGAACTCAACTGTGTTTTTAATTGTTAAGCCAGATTAGAAGTTTGTGAGACTGTATAAATTTAACTCCTCAACTGAATCTGTAAATTGTATTTTATTTGTACTATGTTAGGTTCTCATCAAAAATCTATGTTTTATTATAGGGAGACCCCCACTAAATATCTAACAAAATTATCACCTGTATGAAGAAAGCTCTCGGGAAAACTTGTACCCACAAAAAATCCACCTGAAGTCAGACCTCAACTGATAAGGTTAAAACTTGTACTTTAATACTTTGCTATTTCCCTGTAAGCTGCTGACTTGGGTCTAAAGGCACTTGTACTCTGCCACATAATAATTTTAGGCTCTCTCCTGTCTCTAACTTAGCCAGCCCCTGGCAGTAGTCCTAGCCTGGAATCAAACCCAGGATATTGTATTACTTTCTTTCATTTTCCTCTCAGCCCTGTAATCCATACACTGGAAGTGAAACTCCATATCTTGGAGTTAGAGTAGCAAACTAAGAAAAACCCTCTAGCTATACCATTTATAATCCACCCTTTGTTTATACAACAGAATGCAATACAGCTATACTAACAGCAGACATTAAATACTGTCTAAACTTTAGCTTACAACAACACCATATACTTAGCTATACCTTGTATAACAATTGGAGATAGTTAACTTTTGGAAGACTGTTGTTTGGGCCCCGCTCCGCTTCCCTCCCTGCCTCCAAATCCCACCCGCCCCCAGTACCTCTACATTTATAGATACTTAACCACACCCCCTACTCAAACATCCTATCAGCCATTACTTCTATTCCCTTACCTACCTGTTCTTCCATCCTATCACTTCTCTCTATATACTCTCCCCTCCCACTCTGACACCTCACACTGGTAGTAACTCCTTCTGCTTTACTGTCTGTTCAACAATTACCATTATGTTCCACTATTATATACTACCCATTCTGTTAATCATCTATGTACTCACCAAGTATGAAAACCAGACGCTTACAGATCATCAATACCCCAAAGGGCATACTTCCTCCCTATCTATAAAGCATCACACTTTCAACCATATCTATGACAAAGGATACAGCTCAAGCCATTATAAACTCCTCCAGCCCACCAACCCCATTCACACTAACTGCAAACCTAGACAATACTATAAACTCCAACATAAACTATTGAGGCTTATAGTTAAATACAGACCAAGTATCATACTCTGTGGAGACATTCACCCTAATCCAGGTCCTTCCACCACTAATATCCACACTCCCACTAACTGCAACCTAAGCCATCCACCTAGAATTAATAAACCAGACAACTCTCTTCTGACCTGTCATCTCAATATTAGGAGTATTAATAACAAGGTACATGAATTACATTCTCTCCTGGCTGTCCACTCTCCTGAGATACTCTGTCTAACTGAGACCTGGCTAAAGCCTAACACCACTGACAATGAGGTGTTACCCCCTGGCTATAATATACACAGGCTTGATCGTATATCCAGGAAAGGGGGTGGGGTAGCTATACTGTATAAATCTGAGTTAAACCTAACCACAGATGTAAACCAACCACCTCAGATTAACAACTCCGAAATTCTTGCCACTAAACTGCAGCTTTACAAAGCAAATGCATTTACATCATTTGCATGTATATCCCCCCAGGAAATAACATAGCCACACTGGAAGAAACTCTTCACTGGCTGTCCTGTCATTACCCTCAAGAAACCCTATTGCTGGGAGACCTTAATATAAATTGGGAACCCTGTTCCTCTGAATCCCCCTCTACCCACATCAATCTACATGCTTTCACACAAACTATAACTTCCCCTACCAGGCTAGGTAAACCCAACCAAAAAGAAAGTATACTTGATTTGGTGCTTGTAAATAGTAATCCCCAACTGTACACTGTGGGGACCTTTCCCAACGGTCTAAGTGATCATCTCCTCACTTATGTAGTTAAGCAAAAAGTTATTAACTCACAACCACCCATACTCAGGAAAGTCAGGCACATAAAACACTTTGATCAGGCAAAATTCAAACAGGAACTTACCTCTTGCAACTGGTCTGTACTAAAACACCTACCCCTAGAGGAGGCTGTACTTTATTTTAACAACAAATTTCTAGAAATCCTTAATCTGCATGCACCTGTCCGCTCAAAGCGAACAAAAGTAGCTACAGCACAATGGCTTACCAAAGAGTCCAGGCAAAAAATCCATATTAGAAACAAATTATGGGCTCAATGGCAGTTCAATAAAGACACCCTAGACCATGTTAAGTACAGACAAGTCAAAAATGACACCTAAAAAGCAATTCTAAATGACAAAAAACAATATTACTGCAAAATCCAGGCTGAAAACCAAAACAATCCTCAAAGGTTTTGAGCTAGTCTAAATAACCTACTCCATCCAGGAAAAACATCCACTCCCATCCCCACTGGTTTCATTGACAAATCTCCTAAAGAAGTCTCAGACAATTTCAACTACTTCTTTACTGAAACAATTCAAACTCTAGCTAGCCAACTTCCTCCCAGTCCCCCCAGCCCTGACAAGACCACCCCTTTAGACAGACTCTCATTCACCTTCCAACCAGTTCCCACCTCACTCATCCGCACCTTTATCAAAAAACTAAAACCCACCACTCTATCTGCTGACCAACTACCCGCTGAATACCTTCAAAAATCAGCGGATGTTATAGCTTATCCACTATCAATATTAATTAACCGTAC
The DNA here is from genome assembly GCF_019279795.1 of Protopterus annectens. Taxonomy (NCBI): domain Eukaryota; kingdom Metazoa; phylum Chordata; order Ceratodontiformes; family Protopteridae; genus Protopterus; species Protopterus annectens. The sequence continues at coordinate 536,627,192 of NC_056727.1, read as the reverse complement.
CATAGCTGAAGCAAAAATTCCCACCATTTGGAAAACAACCTATATTATCCCACTACATAAAGGAGGCACCTCCACTGAACTCTCCAGCTATAGACCCATAGCTATACTTTCACCACTTGCAAAAATATTGGAAAAATGCATACACAAACAACTCATGCACCACCTAATCCAAAATTACCTCTTGTTTGATACCCAACACGGGTTTTGACCTTACCACAGTACTACCTCAGCTCTGCTTGCCTTTACCAACACAATAAACAGCAACTGCAATAATAATCACATCTCTTCATCCCTCTTCTTGGATCTCTCCAAGGCATTTGACATGGTAGATCACCAACTTTTGTTACACACTATGCAAACATTCAATCTGGACTCTAATGCCCTATTATGGTTCAATTCCTACCTGACTGGGAGGCAACAGGCTGTTCTCTGGCAGAACAAGCTTTCTATACTACTACCAAACACTCTTGGAGTACCACAAGGCTCCATATTAGGGCCCCTACTGTTCTCAATTTTCATTAATGACTTATATACTGTCATCCCAAATGTCAGCTGTATTCAATACGCTGATGACTCCACTCTGGCTTGCTCAGCCACATCTCCTGCAGAGTTGAAGAAAGCTACCCAGTCCACATTTAATATTGTACAAAACTGGCTCACTAGTCGACGACTATTATTAAATCCAAAAAAAACTAAAATGTTGTTATTCACACCTACTCAAAGGTCTCCAACTTTCTCTTTCACCATTAATGCAAAGGATGGAACTGTAATCTCCCCAGAGCCCTCTACAAAACTGCTCGGTGTCATTATTGACAATAACCTAAAATTTGAACTTCATGTTAATCAAATAATAAAGAACACGGGGGGCGTGGCCAAGGATGAACACAGGATAGCAGCAGATTTCTTCAGCTCCACCAATTTCATTACATTGATAGGAATTAATTACTTAAAAAATTAATTCTTGAAGTAATTTTCTTTCTAAATATGTTTGTTTTATATAGTTCTTGAACTATATCTAAAAAAGAAAGGAAATCTTAATAATATTCCTGTCAGAAATTACTTTGGAAATTTTCCTGTCAGTTTATCAGTCTGAAATGAGTTCCAGTAAGACAAATTCTCAAGACTCCAGCATCAAGAAAGAACTTCAGTCTCTGATAATTATAGTCCAGCAACTTACTGCTAAGATGGATAAAATGGATACTAAAATAGACACTTTCATAGAAAAAACTACAAAACAAATAGACTTGTTACATATGGACCTGCAACAACAGAAGATCCAGATGACAGGCATAGAAGAAGCTGTGAATGACATGGAAAATAAAATACAAGAACAGGAAATCAACATTGAGTTTCTGCTGAAACAAAATACTCATTTACAAACAAAGCTGGATGACCTGGAAAATAGATCTAGGCGCAATAACATTAGGATTTTTGGACTGCCAGAAAATATTGAAGGTAACAATATTACTTCTTTTTAACAACATGGCTCCCTAAAACTTTAGATTTACCAGAAGCATTCTCTTTTGGTATCGAAGAGCACATAGATCTATAGCTAATACTAACTCTAACAAAAACTATCCTAGATCAGTTATAGTTAGATTTCTATCATCTTTGATAAAGAGATGGTTCTTAAATCTGCTTGGGCTAAAGCTCCTGTTAAGTTTAATGAGACAACTGTGCGTTTGACAATGACTATTCTTCCATGGTAATTGCTAAAAGAAAAGTTTTTCTGCCACTAATAAGGGAGCTTAAAAAGCACAGTTTAAAACATACCTTCTGTTTCCTGCCAAGCTTAAAATCTTCCTTCCTGATGGTCCTAAGGTCTTCGATGATTTAGACTCTGCTTTACTGTTTGTCAAAGAAAAAAGGATTTTGGATAAAATAGAAGAAATGGAATGGGCTAGTTCTTCATTAAAGAGATTGGCAACTGAAGCTTCCTGGAAGACTTCAGAGAAGAAGAAGAGACTAAAAACAAATGATTTGTTATATGTTTTTTCTCTCTCATCATTTTAGTTCATTATTAATCTTTTGAATATAGTTCCTGCATTTCCAGAAAGCCACAAATATTTTGGAAAAGATTTAATCAAAGTTATTCTCTATGTGCAAAGAAATGTTTTGTTTCATAACCAGTCAAAATGCCTGAGGATTTAATGGCAGGCTGTGACTCGATTTGTTTTCTTTCTGAAAAAGTAAGGTTAGTAATTTGATACATTTTTTATCTTTACCTTTTTTTTCCTTCTTCTTTATTATTTTCTTTGTTTAAACAATGACATTCTATTTAGATTATGTAGTGGGTAAAGGGTGGGGAGGGCAGGAGAGAACAGTAATGAAAATATCATTAATAGAATAATAACATATTTATTTCTTGTAAAAGTTTATAAGTTCTTCAAATGCTATTTCTAATTATACTTTCTTGATTATACTGCTTATGCTTGTTTGTAAATAATCTGTCATGCTTTAACTAATAATAATCAGAACTAAATAAGAGTAAATAATATGTTTTATTTTTAACTCTATTAATATAAACAGTAAGTAACATTCCATTGTATATACTTCTTACAGCTTTCTCTTACATTTTTTATTTCTGCCTCACTCCCTTTTATTTTCTACTCTCTTTTTCTTTTCTTTATTAATATATAGAAATGCTTTAGACTGTGTGGGCACAGTGAATAATAGGATTTGTATGAAAATTGAGTTGGGAGAAGAATGCTGAGTTTTATTGCTTGTTGGTAATTTTGAGTTTAATTTCACTTGCATAGAGGCTGTGATGATCTGTGGAATACATTGTGGAGGATCTGTCATGTTTAGATGCATTTACACTGCTAAATGAATGTTTGTCACTAGTTTTTAATAAGTTTCCGGCCAAAATGTTAAGAGAGACAATCTGGGATGTGGGCTGTCTTATGCACAATGTCCTTGAGTTACCTCAGAATCTTCAAATCACAGAATTCTCACAGAGAAACTGAAAGCAGTTAGTATAAACATTGACAAGGTTATCACACTGACACACCACAGATTCAGGAAAAATACTCTGTTCATAAAATATGTCAGTTATAATGAGTTTAAATGATGTAGTTTCTTGTAGTAAGTAAATGTCTTATTTTAGAAGGCATAAAAATGAAACATTTATTTAAATGTTTTTGAAAATCTACTTAACAGCAGCATAATAATCTGTGTTAAAAATTTGTGTTCCAAACATATACTTTACTATAACTCATTTAATTCATCTGATTGACAAACATAAATAATCTTATAACTCTATTCTGGAAGAAATGTCATGTGATATATTTTAAAGCAGTAGGTTAGCATGATTGTAAAATCTGGTTACCAATATGTGTTTGCTGTGCATTATTTTGTATAAAGCAGACAGATTTATTCTAGGGACAGCAAGTAGGATAGTGCTCTACTAACACACAACTCAGTGAGATCAGATATAGATATATATATGTGTGTGTGTGTGTGTGTGTGTGTGTGTGTGTGTGTGTGTGTGTGTGTGTGTGTGTGTGTGTGTGTGTGTGTGTGTGTGTGTGTGTGTGTGTGAGTGTGATGGCTTTTTTTTTCTGAGAATCTGCATAACTATCCAATATGATTTATAATAATTTCTATGAATACAATATTTTACTCTATTGACAAAATGAATGTTTTCCACAAGTTTTAATAAGTTTCCCGCCAAAATGTTAAGGGAGACAATCTGGGATGTGGGCTGTCTCATGCATAGTGTCCATGAGTTTCCTCAGAAGCTTCACTCACAGAATTTTCACAGAGAAACTGAAAGCAGTTAGTATAAACATTGACAAGGTTATCACACTGACACACCACAGATTCAAGAAAAATACTCTATTCATAAAATATGTCAGTTATGATGAGTTTGGATGATGTAGTTTCTTGTAGCAAGTAAATATCTTATTTTAGAAGGCATAGAAAATGAAACATTTATTTAAATGTTTTTGAAAATCTACTTAACAGTAGCATAATAATCTGTGTTAAAAACTTGTGTCCCAAACATATACTTTACTATAACTCATTTAATTCATCTGATTGGCAAGCATAAATAATCTTATAACTCTATTCTGGAAGAAATGTCATGTGATATATTTTAAAGCAGTAGGTTAGCATGATTGTAAAATCTGGTTACTAATATGTGTTTGCTGTGCATTATTTTGTATAAAGCAGACAGATTTATTCTAGGGACAGCAAGTAGGATAGTGCTCTACTAACACACAACTCAGTGAGATCAGATATATATATATGTGTGTGTGTGTGTGTGTGTGTGTGTGTGTGTGTGTGTGTGTGTGTGTGTGTGTGTGTGTGTGTGTGTGTGTGTGTGTATATGTATATATGTGTATATGTATATGTATGTGTGTATATATGTGTGTGTGTGTGTGTGTATGTATGTGTGTCTGTGTTTATGTGTGTGATGGCTTTTTTTTTTTTTTAGGTAATAACGCAGGTGTTTCTGAGAATCTGCATAACTATGCAATATGATTTATAATAATTTTTATGAATACAATATTTTACTCTATTGACAATAATGAGTTTAAGTAAATGCTCATATACAAACAATTCAAGAATTTTTTGGAAGAATTCACATGACAGAAAATAGATGCATCTTAATGCATGTAATGTCTGAATCATATTAGCCAAAGTTTTTGATTTAAATGAATGTTAGAACATAATTTTCTCTCCTCTTGATTTCTAACATTAAGATTATTTGAATGCTATTAGAATTCAAGTGTTATATATTACATAGATAGAAGTGTTATATATTACATAGATCATATTACATATATTACATAGATCTATATAATAGTATGAACAGTTTTTTAAAAAAAAAAAAAAAAAAAGAAAAAGTTTATTTTAGTTTATATGATGCTGTTTTACCAAATGTGTAGTTTTGTCTTGATAGATAATTGAATTGAAAACTGTTAACCTCAGTTAAATATAACTAGTATTAAATTGATAAGGTGGTAGCTGAGGTACTGCTGCTTAGGGTAGGGGGTTAACTTGAGTAGTAAATACTGCTCTAAGTTGGAGTTTTCAACTCCAGGTGGGATGCAAGGTTTAATCCTTACATTATTTTCACTTGTTCATTGTTATATGTATATAGTTTTGACATCCACAATATATTTTGTACACTCATTGTCACTACAAACAAAATTGAATCCTATACAAAATCCCATAAGAGATTTAATAAATACAGCTATATTTAAAGGTACACCTAAAAGAGGAGATGTAACATTATTTATCTTGTTATTTGTTATTTCGATCATAAGATTTTTGAGTTTTAAAAATGCCAAATGACATCTTTAAAAGGAATTTCTTTAAACATTAATGGATTGAATAATCCGTGTAAAAGGGCAAGCCTAATAAGATACATTAATCTACACAAGGCCAATCTAGTCTTCCTGCAAGAAACCCATCTCTTGAAAAAGATATTGATAAACTAGCCACTAATAAGTATGCAGTATTGGTTAGTTCAGAGCACACTCAGAAAAAGAGGAGTGGCTATTTTATGGAATAAAAGTATGCCCATTCCTAAAACCATTAAGTCTTATCAGGATGACAAAGGAATGTTTTGTATGGTTACAATACAAATTAATGGGAAGACTTACACTTTAATTAATGTATACTGGATACCTGGAATTGGTATTAATACAGTGAAACATCATATTGATAAGATCATATCATTCTCTATAGGGGATATTATTTTAGCTGGTGATTTTAATTGTATACTACATGAAAGTGATACTACCACTATAAAGAAAAGAAGAATTACATCTAATGCAAAACATTTAAATGATTTTGCTAATTCTTATCATTTGAATGATATTAATAATCAGATAGAGTCAAAATCATTACCATACACCTTTTTTTCTAACAGATACAAAACTTATTCAAAAATAGATAGGGTCTTTATTTCTAACCAGATGGTAACAGATTTAATTAATTCCAAAATCATTTCATGTCCTATATCTGATCATAACTCAATTGTTTTTGAATTCATGATAAAAATACTCATAATGTTCAGATCAAAGGATACCAGCATACTTAACTCAGCTAAAAGACTATAAAGAATATATACTTTCAGAAGTACAACATTTTCTAGACATAAATAATACTCCTGAAGTCTCCATTGTCTATGTTTGGGATGCCTTAAAATCATATCTATATGGACAAAGTATCAGATGGTATAATAACAAAAGGAAATCTTGGGATAAGGAATTGTTAGATATTCAAAGTAAACTAGACTCTTATAAACATAATAATAAAGAAAATATTATGGACAAGAAAGTTATTGAAGAAATAAACAAACTAAATGAGAAATACAAAGAAATTTTAACTCATAAAGTTAAAATAACTTTAGAGAAATACAAGTTTTTGTCTTATTCAATAAGCCCCAAATACTTACATAGACTTAAAAATAAAACAAAAGATTGAATAAACAAAACCATATCAAAGAAATCTTTTCTCTAAGGAAAAGAAGAATGTTTCTAGTATACCAGAAATACTGGATGAATTTAGAAATCACTTTCACAAGATTAACCATAACAACATTAACATGGAACCTAAAGATAAAATAAAGGAGTTTATAACCACAAACATGAATAAAAAGCTTAATAAACAACAGATTAAACTATTGGACAAGAGTATTTCATATACAGAAGTTATTACACAAATAAATAAGCTTAAATCAAACAAAGCACCGGGTAATGATGGTATTATACCAGAGATATATAAAATCCTTTCTAAAACTACATATTCATTAATACATAAGGTTTTATTCTGGCCCAAACTGAGTTAATAACCCCCATCTTGGCAATATACATTTATTTCACCAATTTTAAAACCTAATAAAGATCCAACTAGATGTTCTTCATATCGACCCATCTCATTACTTAATGTTGATTATAAAATGTTTATGAGTATTTTTGCTGATAGATTGAAGACAATTATCCCGGCATTATAGACATAGATCAGACGGGCTTCATTGTAAATAGAAATACTTTTGATAATATAAGAAGAACTTTAACATTAATTGATTTTGCAAATAGGAAAAAGAAAGATTTAACACTTATTAGTCTTGATATAGGTTCAGCATTTGATTCAGTAAGTTGGGACTATCTGTTTACCTTACTGAAGTGCACAAATTTCTCTGATGCATTTGTAAATTTAATTGAGCATTTATACAAAGGAATGCTGGCTTATATTAAGGTAGGAACATATGTTTCACAAAAAATACCCATTCTTAAAGGTACAAAGCAAGGATGTCCACTTTCTCCACTATTATTCACTTTAGTAATGGAGCCTTGGGCTATTTTGATTAGAAACAGTACTGACATAGAGGGTTTTGAAATAGAAGAAAATACAACATCAAAAATTCAACATTTTGCAGATGATGTTCTAATTACATCAGCAGGATCTAATTCTTCTATGCAGTCTTTATTTGATAAAATGATGAATTTTAAAAGTATTTCTGGTTTAATATTCAATGAAGAAAAACTAAAATACTACCTATATATACACAAAAAATACTCTCATTAGTGATTTTACTAAATATGTACCCAACTCAGGTCAGATAACTTATTTAGGTATAATACTATCTAAAGATATTAAATCTATTATATATAATAACTATAATACCTGTTTTCTTAATATACAAAATCTTTTTAATACCTGGAATAATATGTTTTTACTATGGAGGAGAGACTTACAATTATTAAAATGATAATATTCCCCAAGATTTTATACTTAATACAATCAATAATACTTTCACCTACAAAAATAACTATCAAGAAACTGAATACACTAATGTTAAATTTCTTATGGGCACCTAATAGACCTAGGATTGCATTAAAGAAACATACTAATAGCTGGTCTCAAGGGGTATTTCTTTTCCAGACTTTAATTTATATATTATCTCTTCTATTATAAAAGTTATTACTTTATTAATAGATCGGTCATATGTCAAAATGGAAAGATTATTGGGAGCTAATTAGTATGCACTTCATGAAAATCTCCTTAACACATAAAAATATGATTATAAATAACTCCATGTTGTGGTTGCTAAAGGAATTTTGTACTTCACCTATTACACCTAAACATATGGTCTGTTACCCATTAAATATTATTATTAGTTATCGTAACTTTATATTCATGCACCCTAAGTATAGGGAATGGAATTTTATTGTATTCCCTATAATTTATACTCAGGGTATGCTTATGTCATCTACTTTTGAAGGAGCTCATTTAGCTATAGATAATAATCTAAAGTACTGGTATCAGCTGATATCTGATAATAAAGTTAAAAATCTAGATTTCTTAAAACAAGAATTTGATCTAAGAGAAACTTCTGGTTAGAGGTTCAGATCTTTAGACAACATCTCATTGATAGAATAGATCTAATGTCTATAACAGTTAAAGAATCTATTCCAAAACTGATTGATTACTTGATAATAAATTTACAGCATAAAGTTTCTGATAAAGGTAAACTTTCATATATACATAAAATTATCAGACAAGAAACTTTTTACAATGTAGATTCATACTGGAATTATTTCACCTCTATTAATGGGGACCCACCAACTCAACAAGATAAACAATATATATTGGAATCTGCTTATAGAACTACATCTTCCATTGTCTGGAGACTTTATACATGGAAATTTTACATAGATCTTTTTATACACCTTTGATGATGAATAAAATTAATAATAAAGATAATCTATGTAAGAGATGTAATGTAGAAATTAATGCTGACTGGGCTCATATGTTTTATGACTGTATGAAGTTGAAAGAATACTGGAAGTCAATTAATGAATTTTTGCAGGCTCTTTTTACAGATAATTTCATTATTTCTAAGTCTCTTATATTATTCAACACACCTGTACCGCAATGTGTTAAAAAGATTAAGCTTCCCTTGTTATGGTCTATCCTAGCAGTGGCTAGGAAAATAATAACTAGAAATTGGATTTCAGATACACCTCCTTCATTCAATGAATTTAAAAATGTTATGAATATAATGTGTCATATGGAAATAAGCACAATTAGAATGAGAACAACTAGAAAAACAGCACATTTTATTGTATGGGATAATTTACAAAATTTGTTAAAAAAATTCTAATTTCAATAGCACAGTATTTTAGTTTAATTAATTGATCTGATTGTAGTGGATGTCTTTGTAAATACTTTAGTTGTTTTGTTGAATATTATAATAATACCTATTTTTAATTATTTGTATAAAATTGTTATGATATTTCTCTTATATGTTAAAACAATAAACTTGTTTTAAAAAAAAAATAATAAAGAACACCAATAAAAAACTTGGTTCATTGTATAGAATTAAAGCCTTTCTAACCCCTCCAGTCAAAACTGCCATTACCCGCTCACACCTAATTTCAACACTTACATATGCTTCCCCCCTTCTGTCTAATCTAAATAAGTCATTACTTAACAGACTGTCTACCTGTTACAATCACATTGCCAGATTTGTCACTGGCCAGCCATGCAGAACCCACCATTGCATGAACCTCAAACAGCTTGTGTGGCTAGAATTCCCCAATCTCATACAATATAACCTTCTGATTATAGCGTACAAGATTTTCTATAATCCAGATAACACACCAGCTCTTAGAAATAGTATCACTGCCCAAACTAATCAGAGACTGCTTAGATCCTCTAATAGACTTCAGATTCTTACAATCAAAACCAACAACACAGCAGGAGTATCTCTTTTTCCAAATTCTGCAGGTAGAACATGGAATCAACTCCTAGCTGATATTACCATGCTCTCCTCCACACGTGAATTTAAGATCAAACTTAAACAACATCTGGCACTAAACTGGCTTTGTCACTGTAATAAACTTGGCTAGCCATCTTTAATTAATGTACAAACATGTCAATGGAAATGTGTTTTTCATTTCTCCTCACTATAACTACTGCTAACAAATGTCATGTAACTGTCTACTTTTGAATGTCAAAATATTAATTGTAATTACTTATCTGTATTTTGTCTGCATTGCTATGTTCACCTTTGCTTCTATCATATTGTCCTTATTGCAATGTTTTATTTTGTACCCATTGGAGCTTTTCTCCCCGGGCCTCCTCTGAAAATGGACATGTATCCAGTCAGACTATCCCGGTCACCAGTCAGACTATCCCGGTCAACAAATGTAAAATAAAATATAAATAAATAAATAATTATTATTCTTGTTTAATCTGTACTTTGTTAAGATTGCTTATGTAACTACCTTTGGAGCTTTTCTCCCCGGCCCTCTGCTGAAAATGGACATGTATCCAGTCGGACTATCCCGGTCAACAAATGTAAAATAAATAAATAAAATAAATAAAAAGGGCACATTTATGATGATGGCCACCTCCTTCCTTTCCCCTGGTTAAACAATTAGTTGAAGTGAAAGTTTGCTGTAGTGAATGCTTAATTTATTTTATACGATAAACAGTTTAATGAAGCCATATAGACCTCATTAAGGCCATATGTCAGTCTAGTAACACTGACTCTAATATTTCTGGAAGGAACACTTTGTCCCAGTCCACAAATCCAGTCGCATCTTAAAGGATTCTACATTCTTAATGTCTCTAATTTGAAGTAGTAATTTATTCCATAATATCACCGATCTTTAAGTTAAGTAAGGGTGATGCAATTCAGTCCTAATAGTATCTAAATCAAACTTCACAGCCTGATGTCTCCGTGTTAAAGTTCAGATGTTAATATTTATGCCCAGGATAGGTTATGAAGTAGAATTTTGAAAGACTTTGCAGGTAAATATTAATCTACCACAGATGTAATGATGGTGAATTGTAAATAAATTGAGGCATTTGTGTCTATTATTGTAACTATAATCTTTGTGAAGTAAAATCCTCTTAGTGAATTTTCTTTGTACTCTCTCAAGATGATTCAAACTGACCTGAATGTTATATACAAAAAAATGTTACTGTACTCTAAGCCTGGCCTAATGTATGTTTTCTATAATAACATAAGGCACATTTCATTTCTTGCTCTAAGATTTTTAAACATGTATCTTATTTGATGAATAGCTTGACTACTTACCAGTTGATGACGTGTGTGTCAAAGGAAAGATTGGAGGTCATAGTTATTCCTGGGTCTTTATATTGGTTTACTTCATTTAGTGAATGCCTAGCAGGTACACAGCTGAATGAACTTTAGACTTTCCAAATTGCAGTATGTTACATTTGTCATAACTAAAATATATGCCCATGCTGTATGCCCAATCGCTTATCTTACATAAGAATTTAAATATTCAATATCATATTCATTTTCTTCAATGAACCCAGTCTTGCAATCATCTGCATACTTATTAATCCAACATGCCTTAGATCTAGGAATGGAGGCAAATACAATATTAAATAATGTTGGTCTAAGAAGTGAACATTTTGGAACACCAACATGGAAAGGAAGAGAGTCAGAGCTTATACCAAGTAAAGTTATGCATCGGGCTCTATTGGTTAACCATGACATAATCTACTTTACCAGAAATATATCAACCATAGTCTTTTTAACACCTTTATTGAATTATCACTTAAGATAGGCAAACATACATTTATGTAAAAGAGAACAAATCATTTTAACATGTTCCCAATTGCAAACACTATATATCACATGTATTCTTTTGTATAACTAACATCAATCAAGATTACATAAATTGCTCAATGCCTGCCTTCCCTTAAATCTCACTCCTCCTCCAAAACATCATTCTGAATGTAATTTTCTCACAATTTCCATTTTTCCTCTGTAATTTGCTACTATCCTTTTCTAAAGTTCCCACTTCCAGTCCTTTTATCTCTGTTACAATATTTAGTTGTTTAAACTTTGATTTCAATTTGCTAGCATTTGCTTTTTTTGGCAACCACTAGACTTAAACTTAACAAGGGCTTACTATGTTTAGGCAATTCAGATCCTGTATCCCAGCTCAAAAAATCATTTACTTAGTTACATTTATTTGATCACCCGATATTTCTGACACAGTACTCTGTAGGGAATTTTTAAAGTTCTGCTAACTCATTACACTTTCAAAAAATATGTTCATTGCTAACCATTTCTTCCCCATGACACCTCTGGCATTTTTCATCTACATCAAGGAAAAAATTATTTGGAGTCTGCTTGGGGTATAAAAATACCTATGCAAACACGTCCAGGAGAAAATCCTAAATCTTCTAGACATTGTTACATATTTTGGAGCCAGATATATGTCCTCCCATTATTTCCTTTTAAATTGCATATCCAGTCTCTCAGCCCAATCTTTTCTAACCTCCTCTGATTGATTCCTATAGTTACTGTGCAGTATTTCATATGCCCTACTAATTATCCATTTTTAATAGCAGCTTCTGTTCTAGATTCAACTACAAACTCTTCCAGAGAATGTCTTTGACTTAGAATTCCCCTACCTCTTTATCTTTCCTATAATCTGATTTCAATCCCTGATAGGGTAGGCAGTCTTTAATCTGCAGTCCAAATGTCTTCTTGACCTCGTCCTAGTCTATTACCTTTCTCTTTCTAGTTATTTGTTCCCAATACTTTGGTTCCTTTGCTAGTTTTCTCCAATAAATTCCAGCTCCCTCTTGCCTATGCTCTGTATCCCCAATTGCAGTCATCCCTATCAGCAAAATCTCCTTTCTTCATTCATGTGTTGGCTTAGGTCTTAGATACTTTCTACTACTTTATGAATATAATATTCTGTATTGCTGTCATTATTCTCCTTAAGGATCTGCATACAAAATCCCACTCTCACTTTATTTTTTGAATTTCTCCCCTGCTTCATCATCATCTCTTTCCATGTTAAATTGTAGCTTTCCACTTCTGTTACGTATATGAGCCTTAACTGTGTAGCTCTGAAATATCCCTTCAAATCAGGTAATCCTAACCTACCTTGTTCTATTGAAAGGATCAGCCCGTCACAATTAACCTTTACTCTCTTCCCCTTCAAGATACATTTCTTCAACTCTTTATAATTTATGGTCCACAACTTTTCCTCTAGTTCATAAAAATATGCCTGATTTGTATATAAAACTAAAGGGACTACAAATCTTTTCATTGCTTGTATCTTGCTAGCCATATCCATAAACAAGAGCTTCCATTTTCTCAGTTTTTATGTTATTCTTTGTTTAGTCTCTTCCCACATATCCTTAGCTGCCATAACAGAATCAATTTTAATCCATACTCCTAAATAGTTACTATTTATTTATTTATTTATTTATTTATCTGTATTTGTTTACCAGGAAAGTCCTACTGGGTAATAACCATTTTCAGCAGTGGTCCGAGGAGAAAAGCTCAATTTCTTTACATTGCATTATACTTAGATCAAATTAAACACTGAGTAGTTACATTTCTGCTTACATTTATAGACATACAGTTGTCACATTTATAAATTCTAAGAATTTACAGAGGTAGAAGTTACTAAAGAGAAAGCCCACCTGCAGCTTAGTGGATTGTACAGGCAGCAATTATGCATAAAAAATGTTTTTGTCATTTCAGTGAGGTTGAGAGTATTCTGTTTAAGTTAGAATATTTGGAGAATATTGTACGGTGAGCTCAAAGTCTTAGCCTAGTGATGAGCATGTGCAGGACCGGGACTGGTTAAGATGTTGCTTAAACAGTGGTTTAAAACTATTAAGTTTGTTGGAGAGTTTTATTTGTATGGGGATACTATTACAGAGTTTAGCAACATATTGCCAGTAGAGTCTCCTGTAACATTATTTGATTTATTTATGAGTAGTAAGAGTTTGTTATTAAAAGGAAGGTCTTGCTGGACAGTAGGGCATTAAAATGTTTTCTGGATGATCAGAGAGTTTGTGTGTTGTAGTTAGTTGTGAATATGTAAGGTGGTTGTGAAGTTCAAGTCAGTTTAATTGCTTTAAGCAATGATAATGGTGGATCCTATGAGGGAGATCGGTGGCAAATTTAGCTATTTTATTGTCGTAGATGGCATGTTTCTTTCTTTGAGTATATTTCAGTTTTTTAGGATAGGAGCGGTGTATAACAGAGCCGGCAGTAAGAAGTTGGTGGCTAGAGTATTTCTTACAGTATCTGTGAGAAATCCATTGATCCTATAAAGGGAGCCTAATTTCTGGTGTGTAGATTTAATGGTGTGCAGTATATGCTGGTTATATTTGAGATTGTCATCTATTATAAAGCCTAGAAGTTTACTATGAATTATAGTTTCAATGACAGTATTATGTGACTTTATGGTGAAAGACTGATTTTGATTTTGGCAATTCTTTGAGATAAAAAGCATTAACTTAGTTTTTTGGGGTTGAGTAGGAGATTTGATTCCTTCAGCCAGGTTTCTACAGAGGAGAAAGACTTTGGGGTACTGTATTGGAGGTTATTTATTGTTGAGGATGGCCATATTAATGCTGAGTTGTCTGCGTACTGAACTTAAACTAGTATGCTGAGTAGAGGTTTGGAGGTTATAAACAGGAGAGGATCCAGGGTAGACACCTGAGGGAAACCTATAGTAACTGGTTGAAAGGATGAGTAGGTTTGTTGCCATTTAATGGCTTGTTACCTTCCAGTCAGGTGACTTAGTAACCATGGCAAGGAGTTTTGTGAAAGTCCTTCTGAGGAGAGTTGAATGAGTAATTGCTGGTGCAAGACAGTATCACATGCCTTTGGCTGGTCTAAGAACATGGTGGACACAAACAGACTGTTGTTTCTATGTTGGTTTATTACACTGGGAAGATGTAGTAGAGCAGCAGTGGTGCTGTGCTGGGGCCCAAAGCCATGTTGCATTTCTGAGAGCAGGTTATTTGAGGTTATCTACTGCATCAGTAGCACATGCTTGCATTTCTCTAATATTTTGGAGAGGGGAGAGAATCATTATTGGTCAGTAGTTATTAAACTCTGTACATGTGCTGCCTTTATGCAGTGGTATAATATAGGATTTTTTCCATAGTGATGAGACGTAACTTTCTGCTTCGGACCTATTAATTAATATGGACACAGGGAAGGGTATGACTTCTGTGGACATTTTTAGGTAATGTGATAGTTGGTCTACAGCTATGAAGGTAGTTTTTATTTTAAGGAGCAACTTCATTATAAGTGAGGTGGATACTGGACTAAAACTGAAGATCTGTGGGTGGTTTTGGTTTGACAGGGGTAGAGAGAAGTCAGCAGATGTACTGGTGTCTAAGAGAAATTGGAATTAAACTGTGTGGGGATAGAGTCTGTCGTATTGTCTGTTTTTTTATGTTTACTTAGTGTTGACCAAAAATGTTTTGGGTTGTTTTTATGTTTTTCTTGTAGGTTGATATAGTATGATTGCTTGTCCTGTTGGACATGGAGTTTTGCAAGGTTTCTAAGATGTCTAAATTGCTGGAATTCATTTTGAGTTCTATTTTTATACAAGTTTTTCCAGGTTTTATTCCTTTTTATCATGATCTTTTTTGTTTGTTTCTTTTGTTAGCCATAGTGCAGGGTTGGACTTTACTCTTTTATAATGTACTGGTGTTAGATTATTTAAGGTCTGTAAGAATAAGTTATTAAAATGCTCTACAGCAGTATCTAGTGGGAAAACTACTCATGTACCAACTCTTTTGCTCAACGTTTTCTGGAATTCATAAATTCCAGTGCCTTGGATCAACTTATCCACACCCCCACCAGGAGCAACAATAACCTAGACCTGGTCGTTACCAACATGGGCGACTGGTGTTCCACACCAAAGGTCAATTCCTCATTGGTCAGATCCAACCACAAGCTAATCAGCCTAGACAGCCACATCCCGACCCACCCCCCATTAGGGGAAACCACCGTAAAGAATTTCTCCAAAGCCAACTTCACACTTCTTAAGCCAGAAGTGGCAAACGTCACAACACCCATGCAGACGGACAATAGAGGTATGACTGCTGAATCCTACACAAATGCACTTTATAAGCACTTACATGAGTGCATGGATTGTACTATCCCTAACAGAACCAAGATGCTATCCTCCAAAAAAGGGAAGCCAATCTGGTGGTCCCCTGCCATAAACAAACTCTACAACAGAAGAAAGAAACTGTTGCAAAAAAGAGTAAAATCCAGGGGCGGCTCGTGGCATCGGACTGCCGGACTGCAGCCCCCCTCAGCTAAAAAGTAAAGTGTTTAAGTGTTTTAAAAAATGTAAAAAAAAAAAAAAAAAAACTTTTTTTTTTTGTACTTTAAACAAACTTCGAGTCCACGACTCGGAAGTAAGCGCATGCGCATTGCGCACTTTAAACGCCTCGGGCTGCGGCGGTTTTAAACAGCTTTTTTTTTTTGTTTTCATTGCAGCTCAGAGGAGTAATGAAGGCATCATTGTGATGCCCAGAAGTCTATGCGGTTCCAAACCGCATAGAATTGGAAGGGGCTCGGACTGCGACGTCCGCAGGCATGTCATGACGTGCTTGCTGGGCTAAATGCTGCTGATTGGTTGTCGCTCTCTTCCCGAGCTTTATGTGCTGGGAATAGAGCAAGAATCAATCAGTAGTTGTCGGCTTCCTTTGTGGATTGACCATTTTTTTTAATTTTAATAATTTTTTTTGTTTTGGCATTGGATGGAATCTGATTTTACTTTTTATTTGGGTGGATTTTTTTGTCAGCTGTGCTGCAGCCTGCGCTAGAGAGAGAAGGAAGAACAGAAGAACAAGAAGAAAGAAGAAAGAAGAAAGAAAAGAAGAAAAAAACAGGGTGAAGGTGCAGAATTAAAGTAAGTATTGTAAAACTGTGTATTATATATATATATATATATATATATATATATATATATATATATATATATATATATATATAGGCATTTTTTCATTGTGAAGTCGATCTTTCAGCATATTGTTCTTCAGTACACTGAATTTTTGGTGAGATTGCTTTGTTGGTGTGTTTTCTTTGCTGCTTTAATCAACAAATTCAGTCTATCACAAACATTCTCTGTTTCATCATCAGTAGAGTGCCATGATCAGGTCACACAGATGGCAGTGGGAACACCTATTTTAACTACATGATGTTTAGGGTTTTGTGGCATCTAAGCAAATCAATGCCTCAGCAAGCAGAGGATTAGGTCCAAAATAATTATTTAAATAAAAGGTGGATGCAGACAGCTATGTTACCTTCTAGTTTTTTAGTCGGGGCTACTATCATAAAGTGCTCATCTATGAAAAAAATAATAACATTCTGGACAATATTGATAGCTGCACTCCTATAGTCACCTCACCCCAGGGCCCAGAGTCACATAAAGGGTAAATAAGGTTCTAAGCTTAGAATGGCAGGAAATGTGCAGTGAAAATGAAAGGGAGGGCATGGGCTTCTCTTCATGAAATTAATTGTAGAAAATCTCCCTTTCATTTTCACTGCACATTTCCACCACCATATTGCAAGTAAGTTAATTATTGCTTATTTAACATTCAACAATGCATTTGTTTCAACACGAAACATCAGCATTTGAAAACATAAAAACATGCTTGGGAAAATAAGTTCACTTACATACTCTAATCTTAAGATTTGCAACATGTTAAATGCCACCTTATACGCATGTCCCACTATTAGTGGACTATGTGTTCAGCTTATTCAACTGCTCCATTACCAGTGGTCTAGATAAGGGTTGATAACCATGGCTTTCATTTGTATATTTATTTACTGAGGGTTTTTGCCCTTTTCAGCCAAACTTTATGCTGACCTTCTTGGATCATGTATTTCATCAATTTAAAGACACACACACACACACACACACACACACACACACACACACACACACACACACATGTACATACACACGCACACACACACACACACACGCACACGCACAGACACACACGCACTATCCCAGTTTATACAAGAGCAATTTTTAGTACTGTTTATATGTTCCCTCAATATATTTGGCCTTGTCCAGATTTATTGCATTAACAGGTTGGGAGGTACATGCAAATAAATTGTTTTATAGAATTAGGCATAGCCAAACCTCTCAACTGTCCCTGATTTTGGCTCAATATGTTGCTCTTCCCCTAATGATCCCTCCACAAAATAGCAATTTTGGAAGAAAACATGGAGGGTTTATAATTAAGAAATAACTGTAATAATCAGATTACTTTTATTTCAGAAATGCATGTAAATTATTTTATTTTGTCAACTGATCAAGTTAGCAGTACTAATATTAAAGTGTCCCTTCTTTGACAGGTTCCTAGCTGTATTGTGTTGCTATTTTATATTTTTACATCACATTTTTGGTCCATTTTTCATAAAATTGTGTTTTTTTGGCAAATTAGTGACAAATAATTAAAGACTGAAGTTAGAAAATAATGACAGACATTTGAATTTCAGATTTCATACCATTCAGAAAATTCATACTAATGCAAGACCTCTATTAGCTTTCTAAGTTTATAAGAGCAATATTTTAAAAATTGTTCTTATTTTTGGGCCTCTGTCCCATTTCTTTGTATGGCTTTGTCTAGATTTCTTGCTCTGAGGTTGAGAGGTATGACAAATGTGTCAGGGCCATCACAAGTCAGCCAGAGACATTTCAAACTGTGACATACTTGTTGCACCCCACTCCCCCATGTAGTGACTCTGGATGTGTCGAAGCAAGGCAAGGAGTTATGCAGTGTAAATGGGCAGAGAATCCCACCCATCCAAGGTAGACACAAGTACTAGAGTGGCTTTTCATCTGTCCTTGATATTTACAGAATGGTCTGGTTTCTGCATATTTTTGTACTGTTGATTTATGCTTATTACTCAAAGTGCCTGTTGCTCTGTGTTTAAGTAGCAATACATTAATGACCATCAGGTAAGCTTGGCTGAGATTGCAAGATGCAATTAAGCTTTAATAAGCATACTGTTAAAGAATTGCCAACATTGAAAGCCTTTCTGTTGCCATGTAGAGAATACTTAACTAGATAATGTATAAGCCTTGGGTATTGAAATGCATATGCCAGTATTTGTAATAAAGGACAGAATTACATTAAGAGTCTCATTACACTTGGAGACTTCCAGTCATCTCTTCAGGCTTTACCCGTAAACCGAATGCCAATCGTGTGGTCCATAACCTGTACAGTAATCCTTTTAAGCAATGTATCTTGAGCTTATTTCTTGTTTGCTTTTCATTTTTTACTTTGATCATGTTTTCCCCATGAAACAAGTAGATGTCAGGTAGCAGGTCTTTTTTTGGATAAGGAACATTTTTACAAGTGGGGGCATCAGAGATTTCTACTTTCAGCATGTTACTTGTTACTTTAATAAAGCTGAATATAAATTATAATTAGAACTGCAGTGCAAGAAGTGGTTTGCATTGAATGCGGCTTGTTTTTCTTATACTTGATTTTGACTGGCATTCCATTAATGTATTTAAAAAAAAAAGTAATTTATTTTTTCATGCCTCACAACCTTTTTTGTTTCCATCTAGATATTAAGCTGTCATGAAGCCAATGTATTGAAATATTTTTATTCTTTTACACTTCATTTTGTCTTGATTGGACTCTCATAATGACGGTTTGGCACCCAGTGCAGTATATTTAGTTTTTGTGGTTTGCTACTACAGGTGTGTGTGTGTGTTTGTGTGTGGTAGGGAATACCTCAGGCTTGAACCCTGTGCCTTGTATGCAGGTGTTAAAGACCTGAATTCCCTACCCACCACCATTTGTAAAACAAAATGCAGGTTTTTGCCTCATATTTGATCTGATCTGTTCCTCATAATATCTGTGGTTTGTAAATATTGCAGTGCTTGATATTTGATGGTGCAGTGGTAGCATTGTTGCCTCACAGCTGCAGGTTCTTAGGTTTGATTCTTGGCTAGGGTGCCTTCTTTGTGGGGTCTGTATCGTCTCCCTGTGTTTGTGTGGGTTTGCTTTTGTGTCCTCCCATGTTACAAAGACATGTCTGCATTATTTCTTCCTGGGCCTCTGCTGAAAATTTTTTTTTTGTTCCAAGTCAGACTGTCCTGATTAACAAATGTTAAATAAAATTGACAGGCATTTGAATTTCAGACTTCAGGTTTCTGAATGTTTAATTCCTTGCATATTTGATGGTGCAGTGGTAGTATTGTTGCCTCACAGCTATAGGTTTTCTGGTTTGATTTTTGGCTGGGGTGCCTTCTGTGTGGAGTCTGCATCTCCTCCCTGTGTTTGTGTGGATTTGCTCTGGTTCCCTGTCATTTTACAAAGATGTGTCTGCAGTATTAATCCCTGGGTCTCTGCTGAAAATTGTTTTTGTTCTGTCAGCAGTAAAATTGACAGGCATTTGAATTTCAGACTTCATGTTCTTCAGAATACATAGTAACACAACCTTTTTTTCTAGCAATTTTCTAAGTTTATAAGATGAATATTTGAAATTTGTCCCTATTTTTGGGACTGTATTCCCCCATTATTGGCTTTGTCCAGGTTTTTGTGCTAAGGTTGACAGCTATGGCAAGAACTGAATTCACTGAATATGTTTGAGGGCTGTATTCCCTCATTACTGGGTTTGTCCAGGTGTTTTGTACTGAGAGGTTGACAGCTATGGTGAGAAATGAATTCACTAAATGATAACCATTTAAGTTTCAGTCTTCCTCTCTTTTACAAAGCAGCTGATTTGGCGTAGTGGTATGTTACTCTGTTTTGCTCAGGGACCTTGGCAGTAAAATGTATGGTGGTAACACAACATTTTATCCTAGCAACTTTCCAAGATTATACAAGCAATGTTTAATGTGTCCCTGGTTTTTGGGCTTTTGACCCCCCCCCCAATACATTTTGGCTTTTTCCAGTTTTCTTGTGCTGCGAAGTTGAGATGCAGTTGAGTATTGAGTAGATTTTACAAGGAGCTGAGAGCTGCAGGGGAACAGAAGTTTAGTGTTTTGCCTTGTTAATAGCACAACAGGTTGTGTAGTTGCTTTTGATGCAGAAGGCTGTGGGTTCTACTCCCACAAGGGGTGGATGCTGCCATACTGAGAATGTTCTCCTTGGTGAAGATACTAACTATGAGTCTGTTATCAGTTTGCCATCCATTTCCTCTTGCAATATTATTACTAGCTTATCATTTTTAATGTAATATAGGCAATTTATTCCTGAAGGGCAACAGACACTTTATTTTTCGATGAAACCATGAAATATAAAAGTGATTGCTAGCAGCAAATTCTTCATTAGTTATAGATTTCTTTAATGTGGAATTATTTAGATGACTTTTACTTCAGAGATTGTGCATATTTACTGATAATGGACTGCAGAATTGTGCATATTTACTGATAAAGGTGGACTGTAGAATTGTGCATATTTACTGATAATGGTGGACTGTAGAATTGTGCATATTTACTGATAATGGTGGACTGTAGAATTGTGCATATTTACTAATAATGGTGGACTGTAGAATTGTGCATATTTACTAATAATGGTGGACTGTGGAAGTCTGAGTAGACTTTTTTATGATAAATGTTCTGAACTGGGCAGTTTTGCCATTATGGGTGCATGCGTTTTGTTTCATTGCTTACTGGAAAAATGTTCAAAACAAATTTAAAACACCCTCTAACAACTGTACTGTATTGTACAAGGAATATAATTTTAGTACAATGAGGAAGGTGTATCAAAGAGCACATGTATGTTTCATATGCAAGGGGCCTATGATTTGAAAATAGCCCAAAATTAATCTTTATCTGCCACTGGCAAAATGTATTTTCTTTGAATGTGGGTTTCAGTGCTGTTTCAATGAATGTGAGTTTCAAGGGCAGAGAAATTTTAATGCTAAGTTTTCATTGTGAGACTGCATTGCTTTGTTTAGCAGATGACAGTGTTTGTGCTGTAAAATACAAAATAAAACTTTCAAATGAAGTCCAACTCATCATAGAAGTAAAGCAGTATGCACATTAGTGTTTATGGTAAATAGAGTGAAATAGCCAAGTAATGGTTCATTGGAATGGCTGCAGAGGCTCCATTCAACCATGATTTTGTCAGGGGGGAAGGGCAGCAAACTCAGACAGGCCCAGCTGAACTATACCTCCCAAATGTCAAGATTTTACAAGAATGAATAGATTTTTGCTTCTTATTTTTGGTTTGTTCTTCATAAAATTTGTAGTTTTCTGGCAAATCATTTAGGAATTAAGTCACTAAATAATGATAAACTGAGTTTCAGACTTCATAACCTTCAGAAAAATGCATGTTAAAGTAAGAGCTGTTCTATCAACTGTCTCAATTTATACAAGAGCAATTTTTAGTACTGTTTATATGTGCCCCCAATATATTTGGCCTTGTTCAGATTTACTGCATTAACAGGTTGAGAGGTACATGCAAATAAATTGCTTTATAGAATTAGGCATAGCCAACCTCTCAACTGTCCCCGGTTTTGGCTCAAAATGTTGCTCTTCCCCCTAATAATCCCTCCGCAAAATAGCAATTTTGGAAGAAAACATGGTGGGTTTACAATTAAGAAATAACTGTAATAATCAAAGTTATAGATTACTTGAAATACATGTAGATTCTTTTATTTTGTCAGCTGCTCAAGGTAGCAGTACTAATATTAAAGTGTCCCTTCTTTGACAGGTTCCCAGCTGTATTGTGTGGCTATTTTATATTTTTGCATCACATTTTTGGTCCATTTTTCATAAAATTGTGTTTTTTGGCAAATTAGTGACAAATCACTAAAGACTGACGTTAGAAAATGACAGACATTTGAGTTTCAGATTTTATACCCTTCAGAAAATTCATACTAATGCAAGACCTATTCTATTATCTTTCTAAGTTTATTAGAGCAATATTTAAAAATTGTCCTTATTTTTGGGCCTTTGTCCCACTTCTGTGTATGGCTTTGTCCAGATTTCTTGCTCTTGAGATTGAGAGGTATGACAAATGTGTCAGGGCCATCACAGTCAGCCAGAGACATTTCAAATTGTGACATACTTGTTGCACCCCACTCCCCCATGTAGTGACTCTGGATGTGTCCAAGCAAGGCAAGGAGTAGTTATGCAGTGTGTCCCCCCCATCCAAGGTAGACACAAGTACTACAGTGGCTTTTCATCTGTCCTTGATTTTGCAGAATGGTCTGGTATCTGTCATATTTTTGTACTGTTGATTTATGCTTATTACTCAAAGTGCCTGTTGCTCTGTGTTTAAGTAGCAATGCTTTAATGACCATAAGGTAAGCTTGTCTGAGATCGTAAGATGCAAGTAAGCTTTAATAAGCATACTGTTAAAGAACTGCCAACATTGAAAGCCTTTCTGTTGTTGCCATGCAGAGAATACTTGACTAGATAATGTATAAGCCTTGGGTATTAAAGGACAGGATTCCATTATTTTAAAAAGCTCATTACACTTGTTGGAGACTTCCAGTCATCTCTACAGACTTTACCCATAAACTAAACAGAATGCCAATCATGTGTGGTCCATAACCTGTACAGTAATCCTTTAAGCAATGTATCTTGAACTTGTTTCTTGTTTGCTTCTCATTTTTTACTTTGATCATGTTTTCCCCATGAAACAAGTTGTCAGGCAGCAGGTCTTTTTTGGATAGGAAACATTTTTACAAGTGGGGGTATCACAGAGATTTCTACTTTCAGCATGTTACTTGGTACTTTAATAAAGCTGAATATAAATTATAATTAGAACTGCAGTGCAAGGAGAAGTGGTTTGAGTTGAGTGCTTCTGGTTTTTCTTATACTTGATTTTGACTGGCATTTCAGTAATGTATTTAAAAAGTAATTTATTTTGTCATGCCTCACAACCTTTTGTTTCCATCCAGATATTAAGTAAGCTGTCATGCAGCCAATGCATTGAAATATTTTTATTCTTCTACACTTATTTTTGTCTTGATTGGACTTTCATAATGATGGCTTGCCACCCAGGGCAGCGTATTTAATTAAAGTTAGTTTTTGTGGTTTTGAGCATAGCTCCTCCCCTTTCTGGTTGACCACACCCCTTCCCCTTGACCCCACCCATTCAGCTGTCTCCTGCAGCCCCCCTGTGATTTGAAGTCACCAGCCACCACTGGTAAAATCCCATGACTGGAAGAACTCCCTGGTCAGCCTCAGTAAGAAGTTGAATCCTCCAAAGCTAGTTATGAAAACAAAATTGCCACTGATTCTAAAGACAATCACAAAGCATTCTAAAGCTATGTCAAGAATCTCAATGGCAACACTCAGATCTGCTCTGAATTACAGCACAAAGGCACTAAATATACAGAACCAACTGATATTGCCAACATCCTGGCAGATAGGTTCAGTGCTAACTTTACCCCCCTTCACCCCCTAAAGGGCCCATCTCTATACCAGAAGAATGCAAAATTCCTGTAATCATGGCTGCACAGGTAAAAAAACACACTCTCCAAAACAAAGAACACAGCATCCATGGGACCTGACAACATCCCAGGCTGCGTTCTACATGAACTACAGAATGAACTGGCACCCCACTTAAGCACCATGTTCAATCATAGCCTCACCTCAGGCTTTGTGCCCACTGAATGGCGCACAGTGACAGTTATCCCACTCCACAAAGGGGGAGCCACCACGGACCCCGGGAACTACCGCCCCATTAGCCTAATGAGCCTGGTCTACAAGGCCATGGAATGTATCATCATGGAACGTATAAACAAAGACACTGGTAATCTCCAAACTATGGACCCCACCCAGTTCAGGTTTGTAAAAGGCAGATCATGTCTCCTAAACCTGATTGACTTCTTTGAAGCAGTCACCAAAGCCGTAGATGAAGGTAAGATGGTTCACACAGCCTATCTAGATCTCGCCAAGGCTTTTGACACCATCCCCCACTCTGGAATTATAGATATACTCGCTAAACTAGGTATATATCCCTATGTCACAAGATGGGTTGCCAACTGGCTCACTGACAGAACCCACACTGTGAAAGTAGCAGACTCCAAATCTGACTTCAGACCAGTGACAAGTGGAGTTCCACAGGGTTCAGTCCTGGGTCCTCTCCTGTTTGGTATCTACTTCTCTGAAGTACAGTCTAATACAGAAGGTCTTTGGCTAATGAAGTTCACAGATGACTGCAAACTAGGAGTCATAATCAAAACTCCTAATGATGTGAACATCCTACAAAAGGGCCTCACTGAGACAGATGTCTGGTGTCAAAGCCATGGCCTCAAGCTCAATGCCAAAAAGTGCATTGTCATCCCCTTTGGTAAAAACTCTGTACCCATGAGCTACCACATAGGTGGTAGTCTACTTCACACCAAGGGTGTGATAACAGACCTTGGGACACAGGAGGACAGTAGTCTCTCCTTTGATAATCACATCACTACAGTAGTCAGGAAATCCTTCTACGTGGCACACCTCATCACAAAAGATTTCTCATCCAGGAAAAAAGAGGTCATTGTTCCCCTCTACTCGTCACTCATTAGACCCATCATAGAGTACAATGTCCCTTTTGGTATGTACCTTACAAGACATCTACAACAACTGGAAAGGATGCAGAAATACCTCACAAAGAGGATTACTGGCCTCAAACAGATGCCCTACGCAGAACGTCTCAAAAAACTCCAGCTTTACTCCATCGCATATCGCCTACTCAGAGGCGATCTCTGCTTAACATACAAAGCTATGTCAAATCCAGAGCTGTTGGACATGCTCCACTTAAAGAAATCCCAATCCCTCCAAGCTACACGCTCTAGAGACCTAAACCTTGTCACCACAATAAACAGAACATGCTGGAGGGATAGATTCCTGTCCCAGAGACTTCCCATACTCTGGAACAAACTATCTATCTATATCAAACAAAGCTCCTTATTGGCACTCTTCAAAAAAAATCTTGATGATTGGATGACTATAGAGTCACCTATGACTAGAGTGTTGGGTACGTTGTTATGCCTTATGGGCTGTGGTTGAGTGGCATACTGAGTTTGTGGGTTATATGTCATTTGGGTTGTGTTGGGGGTGGAGTTTGCTTGCGTTTATGCTTTGGATGTCCCTGATGCTTGGGCAGGTTTTTATTGAGAGCCTCCGCGAATGTAGGTGTGTGTTTTGTGTTTCTATGTGTGTGTTTTGGTGGTGTAGGCTTTGAGGGACTATGTGATATGTGGTGTGGTGCAAGTGTTTACCTTTTCCTCTTGACTGTCTATTCCAGTCTTGGGTGAAGAGAGCTTTGCTTCCAGTTTGGCTATATAAGTGCATCTCTCACAGGTTGTAGTGTTGGGTGGTAGGAGGAGAGGGTTGTCTGTGTACATGAGGCAATTGCTGCATTGCCCCAAGATGCCCAGATTCATCAGGTAGACAGGAGAAATCACTGGGAGCTGACCCTTAAACATGCCTGGATAAGTGCTTATTTATTAAGTACTAAATCTGCTTTCCACTAGACAAGTGAGGAAAGTTGAGTGCTGTAGTAATTTTCAGCTTATGTAGTGCTTACAATGAGTTCTGAACAAGTGCTGAGTTCAAAGAAACAGATTTGAGTGCTGAAACTAGAAAACTGGCTAGTTATAAGAAACAAAACTAAGCTAGAAGGCTTCCCTCCAACACAGAAGGGCTTGGGGGCTCAGAAGCCTACAAACAGTCTAGACCACTTAACAGGAAAGGCAGGAAACAAGCTTACATTTTTTTTCTTTCCAAGATGCTCTCTTTGTACACAGTAGGAGTGCCTGGAATCAGAATATGATCTCACTGCACTCAGTTGAGTGAGCAAATAAGATGGGCCCAGAAGGAGTATCCAAACACAAATTTACAAGAGGGGCGGGCAGTTTCGGCCATTTTGCACAGGAACTTCATTAAAGCAAATGTGATGGCAACACTTAGTAGTATTAAACACACACATCAGCTCATATGTACCACATGGATGAGCTATGGCTGCATAAAATGAAAATTGTGCAAAGGCCAACAGTTTGGTTTTAAACAGCTGAGCTGTAACATCAAAGTACAGGCAAGCCAGCAAGTGTAGAAGTAGCCCATGGCAACAACACTGCATAAAGAGAAAGATTATAAGAGTTTCTTTAAAGTTAAAGAAAGATCCATTATGCAGATAAGACACCTTTCAGATATCCTAGCATCTACAAGTGCATAACTTGTGAAGCCTGATGAATAACAATGACTCTGGCTATCAGCACAGGAAGGGGCAAGCTGCGCTAACAGGTATCATGCTGAGGAGATTCATTATGCAGACATCACGACTTCTCAGTATAACTTAAACTGACTGTTCAGCAACAGAAGATGAAGAAGAAGGTGTGATGCATATGAATGGGAACCCTAAGTCACAGACAGCAGCTTAGCATATTCACAGGAATCTTAACAATAGCATCAGATGAGGTATGAAAAGCTTCACAGAGGAAACTAGTTTTTAAACTGAAAAAACACATTAATAATCACACGGCGCATGTGTCACCAAACATTACATCTAAGCATGGACAGGTCACCAGAAAGTAGATAAAAACAAATATACATCCATATTTGTGCAATCTCTATTCCACTGTACGACCGGACTATCAATGACTGGTTTCCTTACATGTGTACCATACAGACTGCTTATGCAAGTCACATCATAGGTTCATAGGTTGGTACTAGGCTATCGGCCCTAGGGCCTCTACAAGCCTAGCCATAACAATTCCCTGGATATTTCTTCCCACAATATTTACTTCCCTGGACCCCTGCATAGCAGGGCGACTGACATGATCCCCGGGGTGAATTTCCTATCTCCCATCCAATCATCAAGGTTCCTTTTGAAGAGGGCCAAGGAGGCACTTTGCTTGACATGTATGGGCAGTCTATTCCAGAGTATGGGGAGTCTCTGGGTCAGGAACCTATCCCTCCTACATGTTTTGTTCATTGTGATGACAAGGTTTAGATCCCTGGAGCGTGTGGCTCTGAGGGATTGGGATTTCTTTAAGTGGAGCATGTCCAACAGCTCAGAGTTTAACATGGCCTTGTATGTTAAGCAGAGATCACCTCAGAGTTGACGATATGCCATAGAGTATAGCTGGAGTTTTTTTAGACGGTCAGCATATGGCATCTGCTTTAGGCCTGTGATTCTTTTAATGAGGTATTTCTGTGGCCTTTCCAGCTGTTGCAGATGTCTTGTGAGGTACATACCAAAAGGGGCGTTATACTCTATAATGGGTCTAATGAGGGATGAGTTCAGTGGGACAATGACCTCCTTTTTTCTGGATGAAAAGCCGTGATGAGGTGTACCACATAGAAGGATTTCCTGACTGTTGTGGCAATATGGTTATCGAAGGTGAGACCACTGTCCACCTGTGTCCCTAAGTCTCTCATCACACTTTCGATGTTTAGTGTACTGCCACCTATGTGGTAATTCATGGGTGTATGTTTTTTTTCCAAAGGAGATAACTATACATTTCTTGGCATTAAGCTTGAGCCCATGGTTCTGGAACCAGGCATCTGTTTCTGTAAGGTCCTTTTGTAGAATATCCATATAATTTGGGGATTCAATAATGGCTCCCAGTTTGCAGTCATCTGCAAACTTTGTTAGCCAGAGTCCGTTAGTGTTGGCCTGTACTTCAGAGAAGTAGATACCAAACAAGAGCGGTCCTAGGACTGAACCCTGAGGTACTCCACTTGTCACTTGTCTTGAGCTGGATTTAAAGTTGGCTACTTTTACAGTCTGGGTTCTGTCAGTAAGCCAGTTGGCAACCCATCGAGTGACATAGGGATTTATGCCCAGCTTAGTAAGTTTATCTATGACTCCAGAGAGGGGGATGGTGTCAAAGGCCTTGGCAAGGTCCAGATAGGCTGTGTGGACTGCCTTACCCTCGTCCACAGCTCTGGAGACTGATTCAAAGAAGTCAATCAGGTTCAGGAGACAAGATCAGCCCTTCACGAACCCAAACTGGGTGGGGTCCAGTGTTTGAAGGTTGCCAATGTCTTTGTTTATAAGTTCCATGATAATGCGTTCCATGCCTTGCAGATCAGGCTCATCAGACTAATGGGATGGTAGTTCCCAGGATCCAAGGTGGACCCCCCTCTTGTAGAGTGTGATAACTGTAGCTGTGCACCACTCAGTGGGCACGAAGCCTGAGGTGAGGCTATGATTAAACATGACACTTAAGTGAGGTGCCAGTTCATTTTGTAGTTCATGTAGTACACAACCCGGGATGTCATCTGGTCCCATGGATGCTGTATTCTTAGCTTTGGAGAGTGCAGTTTTCACCTGTGTGGCCATGACTACTGGACTATGGCAATCTTTTGGTATTGAGATGGGCCCTTTAGGGGGTGAGAGGGGGGGTGAAGTTGGCACTAAATCAATCTGTCAGGATACTGGCAATATCCTTGGGATCAGTATATTTAATGCCATTCTGTTGTAGCTCAGAGCAGATCTGAGCATTGCCATTTAGATTCTTGACATAACTATAGAATGCCCTGTGGTTGTCTTTGGAATCTTTGGCAATTTTATTTTCGTAACTAGCTTTTGAAGATTTTATGAGGGATCTCAGCTTCTTACTGAGGCTGGTGAGGGAGTTTTTTTGCATCCTTGGATTTTCCTCCCTTCTGCAACAGTTTCTTCCTTCTGTTGTATAGTTTGTTTATAGCAGGGGACCACCAGATTTGCTTCCTTTTTTTGGAGGAGAGCATCTTAGTTCTATCTGGGATGGCACAATTCATGCACGAGTGGATGTGCTCATACAGTGCCTTAGTGTAGGATTCAGCAGTCAAACTTTCAGATCCCGTCTGAATGGGTGTCATGAAGTTTGTCACTTCTGACTTCAGTAGCATGAAGTTGGCTTTGGAGAATTTTTTTACGGAGGTTTCCTTACTGGGGGATGGGGGTGGGATGTGGCTGTCAAGGGTGATTTGCTTATGGTCAGACCTGACCGATGAGGGGGTGACCACTGGTGTGGAGCATCTATCTCCCATGTTGATAATGACGAGGTCTAGGATATTGGAGCCCCTGGTAGGACAATGGATTAGTTGATCCAGGTCACTGGAATTTATGAATTCCAAGAACCATTGGGAAAAGGTGTTGGTACCCGAGTAGTTTTCCCAGTTAATGGCAGGGTAGTTGAAATCACCCAGTATTAGGGTGTTTGGTTGTATCTTAATATTTTCCAGTATGTTTATAGAAAGGTGTAGTGAGAATCTTGGGGCATGGTGGGGGACCTGTAGCAAGCTACAATTTGGATTGCAGTCTTACCTAGTGTTAGTTGCACCTGGAGAATTTCAGATGCATTGTGTTGGGCAACTAGCCTGGGGGTGTGAATATCCTTGGTGAATATGGACACTCCTCCACCTTTAGTGTTTCGGTCTTGGTTTTGTGGCTGAAAAGTGTGGTAAGAGTTGTAGCCTGGTATTGCAGGGGTGCTCTCTGGAGCCTTGAACCAGGTCTCAGTTACTGCACAGATAACGATGTTCTCCATTTTTAGGAGTGCCTAGAGAGAGTGCATTTTGAGGTTTAGACTTCTAGCATTTAGTAGCATTACCTTCAGATTTTGCATGCTTGTATCTGTTACAGTGGTGGTTTTGTCCTTTGAACCTTGCCTAAAAAAGGCAGTATAGGGGTGGCAAGAGCTTTAGCCAGTAACCTGAATCCCAGGGGTGACAGGTGCAGACCATCTCTGGCAAAGCATCATGGTTTGTTGATCATGTCTTCCCAGGCAGACAGCTACTGGATCCCCTTTGTATGACACCAGAAGCTTAGCCAAATGTTGAAGTCAATCATTTTGTCCTTATACTGTGGTATCATTATGGGTGAAGGCAGGATGCTACTCAGGGCTAGGGTCATACCTGCCTGAGCCACATGCTCCGAGAGCTCTTCCATGTCTCTTTTCATGTAGTCCAAGGAGGTACGTCTCAAGTCATTCACTCCAACATGGACAATGACAGAGTCATATTTGTACTTGTTGTGGAGTGACTTGAGTGCATGTGTTATGTGGCAGATCCTGGCACCCAACAGGCAGCTGACTGTAATTTTCTCCTTGTT
Organism: Protopterus annectens; assembly: GCF_019279795.1. Classification (NCBI taxonomy): domain Eukaryota; kingdom Metazoa; phylum Chordata; order Ceratodontiformes; family Protopteridae; genus Protopterus; species Protopterus annectens. The sequence goes on along the minus strand of NC_056727.1, from coordinate 536,596,388 downwards.
CAGCCTGGTGAGTAGGACATCAGTGTGCCTGACTATAGATTCACCTATGACTAAAGTGTTGGGTACATTGTCTTGCCTTAGGGGCTGTTGTTGGGTGGCACACTGGTGTTGTGAGCTATGTGTCACTTTGGTTGTGACTGGTGTTTGTTTGCTTTTCAGCTTTGGAGGTTCTTGTTGCTTGGGCAGGTTAATGTTAAGGGCCTCCGCATATGTGGGTTTAGTGTTGCTATGTGTGGGTGTTGATGGTGTGGGTTTTGAAGGGCTATGAGTTGCTTGAGGTATAGTATAGGTGTTAAACTTCTCCTCTTGACTGTCTAGCACAATCTTGGCCGGAGAGAGCTTTGCTTCCAGTTTGGCTATGTAAGTGCATCTCTCGCAGGTTGTAGTGTTGGGTGGTAGGAGGAGACGGTTGTCTATCTACATGAGGCAATTGCCACATTGCCCCAGTATGCCCAGATTCACCAGGTGGACAGGGGAAATCACCAGACGCTGACCCTTGGACATGCCTGTTTAGGTGCTTTTTCTTGTAAAGTACAAGAGCTGTTTTCCCTTACCTTTGCAAGGTACTTTGCAATTATAGGCTGTTTAGTGCCTACGATTAATTTCTCCTTATTGACAAGGAGGGTTGAGTGCTTGTATCAGTTTCAGGCTTCCTAGTGCTTTCCAGCAGGTTCTAGAGTAAGTGCTAGTCACAGGGGTTCAGATTTTTATTGCTACTACTGAGAAACCAGCTAATTCTAAGGGAAAATTTGAAGAGCAGACTTTCTGGCACCTGGAATAGTTTAACTGTAGCCCCGCTGTGCTGCACGGTGCAAAAAATGCTCAAAGACGCGTTTTTAAGCCAGAAAGTTGAAAGGGATAGAAATCAGCCCAAAAAAGGCTAATAAAATTACAATTTCAGAGCTGGAAACCACTCCTCTAGTGTCAGATAGGCAGTGCAATGCTCACCACTCCCACTGGTAAGCAGTAGGACTTCCCTCTACCACAGCAAGGTCTAGATAGCTCTGAACACAGAAAATAAAGTCCTGGGACAAGCAAAGCCTGGGATCTGGACTATACTGGCTAGGAAAGGTGGGAAACGAGCAAACAAAATAGTATTTTTTTTTTGGTTAAAACAGGCTAAACAATGCAATAATACAGTAAATAAACACAGAAAAGGCTGAATACTTGAGTGTGTAGTCCTAAACAGTAAATGCAATTAAAACTCTACAAAATTAGCAATTTAAAACTTTTTAAATGAAGCAAGGCAAGTGCACAACTGAAAAACGATTTAAGAGGCAGTAATACAGTAGAATAAGTAGCTAGTCTACATGTACAGAGAAGCCTATATATACAGAAAAGCAGCTAAAACACACAAACAATTCAGATGCAGTGCAACCCAGAGCACTTGAGTTGTAGCAATATTAAGGCAAATACAGTTATAGTAAATGCACTAAAATATTCTCTATATTTCCAAACTGTTTAAGAAGCACAGTCAGAACACAAGGAGATTCAGGCAATTTTTTTTTTAAGAAAGGAGTAACAGAAGGCCTTCTCAGATGTTCTCTCTGTATTAGGTAGAATGAGCTAATGACACTAGACTGGGAGGAATGTCCCAGATCAAATTTATATAGTAGGGGCAGGCAACTGCAAAGCCACCAAGTATAACAACAAGACAGCAACAGGAAGGGAGGGTGAGAACCAATACTAAAGCTATTAGCCCACACTCTTTAGACAGTAAACACTACAGAAATCTTTATGACAGCAGTAAGCCACAAAATGAAAGTTTTTAAACAGATAAAGGAGCAAAGAGACTCTAAAGAATGCTTTTAACTGCAAACAAATCAGTTACCCGTGCAGATTAGTTAATAGCAATAAAATACAGTAAAAAGTATAGAGCAGGCAATAAAAAGTGCTATATATAAATTGCTAGAAGCGATAATCAGTATAAATAAGCCAAAAAAACAGGATACTTATATATCTCAGATCAGAGTTATAGTCAACGCCCCTCCTCCACTCTGCTCAGTGTGTATAGACAGAAATCCTCTCAAATTTAGGGTTTAAATACCAGAAGATACAACCTTAGACAACTTTTTTTCTTTTTTTTTTAAAGCACAAAAGAACCAGCCCCCACTAGCCAGCAGCCAATCAACACAACCTAGTCAAGAAGGTAAAGAAAGGCTTCTGCTAATTCAAGATGGCCTGTTCATGTGCTCTGAACAATCACTGCAAGGACAAACGGGCCCAGAGCCAGCAAATCTAAACTGGGACAATACTAAAGCTATTAGCCTACACTCTTTAGACAGTAAACACTACAGAAATCTTTATGACAGCAGTAAGCCACAAAATGAAAGTTTTTAAACAGATAAAGGAGCAAAGACACTCTAAAGAATGCTTTTAACTGCAAACAAATCAGTTACCCGTGCAGATTAGTTAATAGCAATAAAATACAGTAAAAAGTGTGGAGCAGGCAATAAAAAGTGCTATATATAAATTGATGATGTGTCAAAGACACATCACCAAATGAAAAGCAGGCATATTATAGGTGACACTGACTCTTGTTCACATCATACTGTGGCATTTATATACAACTGTGAAATATATTAAAGTACAGTCATCAAAGTAGCCTCCTCACTGCATCAGGCCAAAAAGCAGTATCATTCTGGATTCCAGGTACAGTTTATAACACAATGTAATCTGGCAGGTATGCACACTTAGTGAGAAATTCATCTTGCAGAAGATGAGTACACAGACAGACGTACATGACTTATCCAGAACATGTTAGAAGACGTAAAGCCACTGCTGTGTATTCAGGCATACTGATCACCTGGAATGCATAACTAACAATGTATGGAACACCACTGGGAACCCCTTTCAACTGCAGTCCCACTGTAGGACCATTAATTTTGTGTAAGAGCCTTGCAACAGGATCTCTAATAACTACTGACAATTGGCCAAGTTCTGTTAGGGATAAATGATATGAACCTAGGTCATGTGTCTAGTATTCACCACACATTTTCAACATCTTCTCCGCTCAGTATATATTTTCATGAAATGTCTTCCTATTATGATATAACCTTGTCTCCTTGTTTATTTGTGGAAACAAAGATAAGAATGTGTTAAATAGGAGTTCTGCTGCTTACTTCTATTACTTTTCATCCACTACCAAAAAGATAGATTATGGTAAGGTTTGAATGCAGTCCACAAAGTGTGTATGTGCCCCATATTGGCCGTTTGCCTGCCATAAAGCTCATCATCCACAGATCAATAATCTACTGGCCAGCCGGTGTGCATTTACCCAAACTGGGTTACATAGGATAGCTCTGTTGAATGAAAGCTGGACTAAAACCAATGAACCTGCCCAACATTAACTGAGAATTGCTACTCACTGTAGGTTCACTGACAGGATGCACCTTGCAAGAGGATGACATAGTAAGGAGGAGGCTGGATATCCTATATATCCAGGAGACAAGGTGGAAGGGCAGTGCAGCAAAGCCACTTGGCTTGGGATCCAGAGTCCACTACTCAGGAGGAGGACAGGCTAGAAATGGTGTGGGAATTGTAGTAAGAGAAAAGCTTCAGAAAGCAGTGAGGGATATCATCAGAATTAGTGACACACTCATGACAATCAGATTCCAGTGTAAAGATAGGCTGAGAGTACGACTGCCCTCTGCCCCAGAGCAGGGTTGTAATAGTGAGGAAAAGAGAGCATTCAGACAGCAGTTGCAGGACCTACTAGATAAAGCAGGACAACGGGAATTGGTGTTGATAATGAGTGACTTGAATGTACATATCGGGACAGACAGAACAGGATGTGAGGACTACCTGCTCCACATGGGTGAAGCAGCAGGAATAAGGGAGAGGCCATTTTAGACTTCTGCAAATGGCTTGATAGTAGCAACACATGGTTCAGAAAGAGAGACGGTCACAAATTTACATACAAGGGTAGCCAATATACAACTCAGATAGAGGTCCCCTAGAAAGGAAAGGGTACCAGGGTATAATCCATGATTGCAAAGTCATCCTCAGTGAAACAGTTGGTCCAAACATAAACTACTGGTTGCCAGAATCAGCTGCAAGCAGTGGTCCAACAGGGTGCTTTGTAAATGGTTCATATCCCAGACCCGGCTTGTAAATGTTCCGTCGCACAGGCCCCTGCTTACACTTATCAAGGATATCAGAAGTTGTCAGAGCATGGCTAGGCTTAAAAAGGCCTTTGTGTTCATAAGCCTAGTAAACACCTATGAATGCTATACAAAGTGAAGTCAGCGGAGACACACAAGCACAAAACAGTAAACAAGTATTACTCCCAATCACCCTTAAAGGCACAGTATAAGACATGACAGGGTTGTTTGTTTCACAACAGCCATCTGTGAATGTAATACAGAAAAGAAAAGGAAAAAAAAGGAAAAAAAAAATTCAACTCAACACTTGATAAGTTATAATAACCACCTGTTTGGGTTTTCAGAATCTTAGAAAAATGACTTACTCAGTTCTGTCAAACTTAGCCGTCTCTACTGTCTGATACATCCACCATACATGCATTCAATGAACGTTGATTTAAATGAGATATGTAATGTTTGAAAATGATTAGGCAGAATATAAGTGATGTATAATAATATCCGCGGTGGTGGTGCTGCGGTAGCATTGTCGCCTCACAGTAAGACGCTGTCCGGTTTGACTCTCAGCTAGAGCATCTTCTGCGTGGAGACATGCGTGAATGGGCGTTCCTTCGTTGAAGGCTGTGCGTCAGGGCTGGCAACTTGGTACGTAAAAAAATCAACTGCCAATCATTAGCGGACCGGAGTTCCGCTGTGGCGACCCCTAACTGGGAAAAGCCAAAAGACACAACAACATAAGTGATGTATAACATTTGCAAGTGGTCAGTATAGTTTGTAATGTAAAAAGCTTGCAACTAGGATTGTGTTGGTGTGGTTTGTTTTCATTTATATTATTTATTTTTATTTTATTTTTATTTTACATTTGTTAACCGGGAAAATCTAGCTGGACCAGGTCCCTTTTCAGTGGATGCCCGGGGAGCAAAGCTCCACAATTAACATAGTAAGTAGTTAAGACAATGAGAAATACACAGAATGAAAAGACAGCAGATTACTTATAGGCAGAGATATTCAAAATTAGCTATCTATAGTTCACTGGCATTGCAGAATTGAGATGTTATTAGATTAACCTTTACAAATAAATAGAATAGACATGACTAAATGTGCTATTTTTACCTAGCAGTGCATACAGTTTAAGACAGTTTACATTTTCTAGCAAGTGTACACTGAAAGAAGTACAATGACCAGTGCAGCTTATTATAAGAAGTACGTATATATATATATATATATATATATATATATATATATATATATATATATATATGTGTGTGTGTGTGTGTGTGTGTAAAATAGTGTAGATAATAATTGGAGTTGTGTGGAGAAGGAGAAGAAGAGTTATAGCGATTGTCATGTGATACATGGGCCGATCCAGGTTTCCCTGAGATGTGGTTTGAGTAGTTTTTTGAATTTGGCGTTTTGTGTTTGTTGTTGCAGAGGTTATATTAGTGGGGAGATTGTTCCATTTTTTGGCTATGATGTGGGAGTATAGGGCTTTACCTACAGTATTGTTAGCAGTTGTAATACTGAGGAGAGGTTTATTGGATGAGCGCAAGGGGGCGATTGGAAGAGTACAATTAATGTATGATGGCTTATGTTATAAGTGATGGTTTTAATAAGGATGTTTCTTGTTTAACAAAAGGGGTAGGAATTGCATAATTTATGTAATGTTCCCTAGTTATAGGATGTATAGCAATATATATGAAGTATAATGTTTGTTATTAATTTAATACAATTTGATTACTTTTGTATAAATGTAAATTTGCCTATATCACAAGTGATACTTCAATAAAGGTGTTAAAAAAATAAAAGACGTTTTATGGAAAAGGCTTTAATTTCTCTATTTTTTTATTTGTAATGCTTTAAGGCCCAACACCACAACATGTTCACTTGTAAGTGTCTTAAGAAGGCAAGCGCTCATATTATGGATTTCACAGACAATAACATGTAAAATGGTAATTCTGCCTGTGAAAACCAAAGGACAACTCCTGGTAACTGTGCAGCCACGTTATTTATGTGCTTCTTGCAAATAGGGTGGTGTTCTCCTTTAAAGACATTCTCCTGCCACTGTAAACTATGCCCCTACTGAACTACCATTCATCCAGTATTAACTCTCCAATCTGGTCCATTACATATTGCAAGTGTCCTGCAATAATCACATTGTAAACTAATAGTTATTGGCACATTAAATCTTACTGACTAGAAACATCACTGTCACAATTCAATACAAAAGTAGCTTTATGCAACTAGTACTTGCTTCTGACTCTAGCCTTTCTACATAAACAAGAGTACTGCCTCCTGTGGGCTTTCAGCAGTCATCATATTGTATCCATGCTACATATTATAAAGTAATAAGCCAGCAAAACATGATCACTTTCTTACAGATTTGCTTTACTGTTTTACCCACCACCATCCAATTATCACAGTGAGAAAGTGGTGACACTGAAACACATATGAGAATTTACAGTTCTAACTTAACAATATACTGGGAAGATAATTTCTAATAGTTCATTTTATTATGTACTTAAAGAAAAATAGGACAGCAATCAGCATTAGCAAAACAGGCAACTCTCACATACATTTGTCAACATATTCACAGAAGCCATTGCAGTCAAGTTCATAGCTCTCAACCAATCTTGAATAAAGCGAGAAATATTCATAGACACCTTAAAATATCACTGCTATTCACTTAAGGCACTGACAGTTTAAGATAATGTGAATTAATATAATTTTTTTCTGAAGTAGCAGCAGTCTATATCCCTGATTATTGTCCTAATCTATTAAGCGTAATTCATCACTTTTTCTCCAAATGTCACTAGTCGTAGGTGGAATTAAGAGGAACTGGACTACAAATTGAGTCAAAATCATGGTCATCTGTGAAAATCTGGGACAGTTGAGTGGTATGATCAAGTTCATACAAGAGAAACCAAATCTTCTATCTTCTATCATCACATAAACAAATCTAGTAATAAAAGGATGTTTATGCTGACAATCACCTAACTTCTGACCAACCTGTGTGTCTATTGTTGTAAGAAAGTCCTTCTATATTGCTGAGCTTATAAACAAAGGGACTTGATGTAGATCTAGGGATGTTGTTAACCTCTCCCCTTTTACTCAACCATCATAAGGCCAATCATTGAGTATAATGCCCCTTTTGGCATGTATCTGTCTAGATATATGCAACTACTGGAATACCCTGAGAGATACCTTACTAAAAGAATACAAGGCCAAAACAACATATTCTACATGGAACAACTTGAAGCCCTGTCATTATACTCCGTAACCTACAGATTGGTAAGAGATAACCTGTGTCTGTCATAAAAGGCATCCTCCAATGCATTATTGATGGACTTATTGCACAACATCACATGAAATGGCATCAGAAATACTTGGGCTAGGGATTTAAGCCTCTTCTACAACATCAGTAGAATGGTGTGGAGGGACTGATATATCACACTGAGGATACTGCTGCTGTGGAACAACCTCCCCATCCACATAAAACTAAGTTCATCCCTGTCCATTTTCAAATGCAACTTAAAACTATGGATAAGAAACAGAAAATGCAGCCCAGGACTGCCTACTGTACTCTTAAGGTATGGCAGCAGCTCCTAAATGGTTTATCCCAAGCATGGATTCCCTCCAATTACCTATGGTATAAGCCCAGTTATTCTCCTTAGGGGTAATATGTAATTATTGACCATGAAATGGTTTAGGCCATTCTAGCATCAAAAGGGACAGGTCAATTCAAGCAATTCACATTAGAGTTCAGAATATCTTCGGTATGTTCTATAATTCTGAATGTTATTCATTTTCTTGTTTTACTCAAAGGATAGCTAAAATAACTATTTTTACAAACGGTACATAAAGTGAAATACATTAAAAGAATAAAATAGAGGCATTAATTATTAACCTAGTCTCAGCTCCCTATTTATAAGTCAAGAATTTGTAATGCTACATCTAGTTTCTACTTTCTTTTTCTTGTATTTTTCCCCTTAATTAGCTCCTTTTACTGCTATACTAGGCTCCCACTAGCCATATTCCTGCGCACTGATCCTATGAGCTAGTTGTATGCTACTATAGAAACATGCAGCTTGCTTTTCCTGGGGGCAACATCAGTGCAACCCAGACGGTACTTTTGCTTTGATGTGTCGCATCAAATTTAACTAGAACCGTGCAGACTGCTGGCATACACAAGTCATGAATAAAAGACATGAAGGAAACATCCAGCAAACCATATATAGTCAGTCTGACACAAGCATAATAGACCTATTTGTTTTTGAATTAGCCAAGGGCATTAATTCTGACATTAAATTTGCAAAAATAAAAGAAAACATGTAAACTCTACCTATAATATAATTAGTGCACATTTACAGCCCACCCCAGCAGCACGAGATTACAGCATATTAACTTAACCTTTCTTTTTGTCCAGCAACTATTTTTCTACTTGATCCAGACTAAGCTAGCCACATCGCAAAAAAAAAAAAAAAAACTTGCTCATTTATAACAAAGTATAAACTGGCAATGGCAGACAAAATTTTGGAGTTATGCATTTTACTACTGCCCAAAAAGTCTTGAAAAATACTCTTTACATTTGACCCTCCAGCCCATAACAACTTAATACCAACCATGTGTGAGCATAAATACCTCATTTTCATTCTGGATCCTATCATAAAGGTGCTTGCCCACCTTCATTCACGCTGCAGATACTTTACTGGACTGAATGGGTGACCATAAATTCATCCTGGAGGTGGCATCTATGTCCCTCATGTACAGGGGCAGTCAGTGCTGATCACAGAATCACTCTGCTAACAACAATCTTCTAACTATGGTCAGTTACGATACACAGGTTTTTTACATAGCTAGGTTTGTAAAGGCCCTAGGGCCAATAGCTTAGTAACCTCCTGTGAACCTATTAACCTAAGAACAAAATGTCTCTCACCAGGATTTCAAATCAGAAATATTTAATCATTCAGGAATACAGATTAACACATCTAAAACAACTATACCTGATCTTACTAATATTACTAACCGGAACATAAATTCCTCCCAAAAACTCTAAATTACCTCACCACCCCACAAGACTTCAACATGTTTCCTTTTTGTACATTACTTAATAGTCTAATATCTAAAAGACATGCAATATGAGCTAGTAGTTTGTTACAAAAATGAAACACAAGTATTCTTTATTTTTTATTTATAAGACTAATAGCATTTAAACTACTAATTAGTTAACCTCTTTTTCCCTGTTATCATAATGATATCACCTGTATCTCCAGAAGCATTTGTATTTGCATCATCACTACCTCTAGCTTCCTTCTCACTATCTTCATCCATTGACCCAACAGCCTTTTTAACAATATCATCACTTTCACTCTCCGGGCCACCTCAGTATCCAGGTTATTATCTACTGTAATGTGGTCCCCTGCTATGCCACAGGAAGCATATTTTATTACAGCTAATATGGTAGCAACAGAAATATTCCTTATAGGGTTCACCTCCCAATCTTTACAAACTATTAAAGCATCTCTTTGCATATAATCTGTATCCTGTATTGCTGATGATCCAACCAAAATGGCCAAATGACTTACATTGCCTGCAAGAAGGTACACAATTAACTCTGATATGTCCCACCTCTCCACATTATTCATACTTTCTTTTATCACACTCTTGAATCAGATCTGATAATGATCCACAAACAAAAACAAAGTTTTTAATTGGCCTTTTCAAACTACATATGCTTTTTGTCCATTAACAGAAATAACACTCAGTATATGTTGAATTCTGCCATTAACATTGTGTAACACATTTCACACTTCCCACCTATCAAATATTTTTTTGATGTCAAAAACATTTTTACATTTTGAAGAATATTGTCCAGTGTTAAAATCTTCAATATCAGCTGTCCAGAATTGTATAAGTTCAGTTTTAAAATACACACCCAAAGCGTAACTATCATATAGTGCCCATGGCAGACACAGTTTTTCAAATCAACTTGCTGCAGAAAATAATCTGCAGCTTCCAACATCTAAAACATAACATCACAAAACTTTTCTTTCCTTGTGTTTAAAATGCAACACATCCTTCAGAGAAAACCCCAGTGGGATAATATTGTTCCCTACTGCATACCTGTCAATAATTCCACTGTCTTAAAAAATAATGATAATAATTTGAATGTCTTCTGAAATAATATGAATCAAACAGTTTGGCTTGTAAACCAATATACTGGCCGACAGATTCAGTGCCAATTAAAGTCCAGGCCAACAAAGTTTGCAGACGATTGCAAGTTGGGAACAAAGTTTGCAGACGATTGCAAGTTGGGAGCTATTATTAACTCCACAAGTGATGTTGACATCCTACAGAAAGGCCACAGTGAGACCAACGACTGGTGTCAGAACCATGGCCTTAAGCTCAATGCCAAAAAATGTGTCATCATCCTCTTTGGGATAAACCCGGTTCCCATGAATTACCAAATCGATGGTAGTCCACTGAACACAGAAGGCATTATAAGAGATCTGGGAACACAGGTTGATAACAACCTCTTTTTTGACCACCACATTGCCACTGTGGTCAGAAAGTCCTTCTATGTCGCACATGTCATTACTAAGGGTTTTGCATACAGGAAAAAGAGGTCATTGTCTCTCTGTACTCTTCTCTCATTCGGCCATTCATTGAGTACAATGCCCCATTTGGCATGTACGTCACTAAACACCTGCAACAACTGGAGAGACCACAAAAATACCTCACAAAGAGCATCCTAGGCCTTAAACATTTATCCTATATGGACAGACTCAAAAAACTCCAACTATTCTCTGTCTCATATCGCCTACTTAGAGGCGATCTCTGCTTGACGTACAAAGCCATGTCTGATCCAGCTCTGTTAGAAATGCTACATCTAAAGAAATTCCAATCCCTCCACACCAGATGCTCCAGTGACCTCAACCTCATTACCACAATCAACAGAACATGCTGGATGGGCAGGTTCATAACCCAGAGACTGCCCGTGCTATGGAATAGATTTCCCATACATGTCAAGCAGAGCACCTCACTGGCCCTCTTCAAGAGAAATCTTGATGTGTGGATGGGAAATAGAAAATTCACCCCAGGGATCACTCCAGTGGCTTTACTCGACAGAAGCACTGGGAACTAAGGTCGGGCGGCAATTGCCAGGGTAATCGTATGGGCTAGGCTTGTAAAGGCTCCAGGGCCATTAGCCTAGTATGCACCTATGAACCTATGAACCTATGAAAAGAAAAGAAAAAAGACCGGGAAGAACGTTACCATATCAGTAGATAAACTGATACCAGAATAAGTGCTAAGGAGCAATCTTTTAACAGAAAGCAAACTGTTTTTGGAAGAACTGAAAACCAAATAAGCATTAATGCTGGCTCGATGCAGTGCTACAATGTTGGTGACAATTGACAAATAGAAAACACACTGTCACCAGTTGATGCTTTTTTTTCTAAAGCCATTGCATGACACTCTCAAAGAGATAAAATATTTATAACTGTGATCCTAGTCTTTACAATGAGTCAGCAAGTAACAGTTCCAGTGAGATGTTACCAGCACATCTTTGAACTTAAAAAGTCTCAGATAATTGTGAACAGATCTTTTCACTTAAATGACTTAATTTTACCATCCTTTAGCTACTATAAGGATGTTACTGATCATGTCTAAATGTATCTGTAATTTTGCTATGTGGAGCTTTTCTCCCCGGCCTCTGCTGTAAAAGGGCCTTTTTGGCTCAGTCAGACACCCCCGGTTAACAAATGTAAAATAAATAAATGTTAATAGCACTTCTTTTACAGCTCATCTGAAAGTAATGGTCAAACAGATGTTAAACAAAAGAGTTTTTTTCAAATGCAGTCGACATTCAGATACCTGAACTTCCTAGATCCTTAGACTGATCTAAGTATTGATTTCAATGGGTTACTCTATCTCAAAGAATACCTATTAGTTGCTGTGAATGACAACTCAAAATTCCCATGATTAGAACTGATACTTTTAATGCCATTACATGCATTAGTTATTTACACACTGTTTGCTACTGGTTTCATCAAAATTAACAGACCATGGAAGGCTACAGTACACATGTGACATGAATTTGCTCAAGCGTCAGTAACATGAAGAAAAAAACAACAGCATAGCATTGAAAATCATTGTCAGTGTGGTTTCTAAGTGTGCACTAGCAATAGTTCACTTGTTTTGGGAGATTTCTCCATTCTTTCAAATTGATGTAACTGTTTATAGAAGTTCAGTGGGTATAGACAGCTTAGCCCCCCCCCCCCCCCCCCAAAAGAAAGAGTTTTTCACCCTTTTGAGTTTCAGACATTTTTTTCATCCTTTTGACACATTAACTGTCAGGAAGTTGGTGGTTCATAATAGAAGCACTATGAACCGTATTAAACAATGTGTGAGTGTGTGTGTGTGTGTGTGTGTGTGTGTGTGTGTGTGTGTGTGTGTGTGTGTGTGTGTGTGTGTATTTCATATTTTTAAAATTAAGTTAAATATTTTCTAAAGTTGGTAGCTCCATTCAAAGTGTGATTTCTTTAAGCAGTATTTGTGTGCGTGTGTATATCTATATCTATATATATATATATATATATATATATATATATATATATATATATATATATATATATATATATATATATATATATATATATATATATATTTATGGTAAGACTTGTGTGTTAATTTTTCAACAAATTAATGCTGCATTGACACTATATATATATATATATATATATATATATATATATATATATATATATATATATATATATATATATATTTTATATATATATATATATATATATATATATATATATATATACATATATTATGTATGGGTGTTTGTGTGTGTGTGTGTGTGTGTGTGTGTGTGTGTGTGTGTGTGTGTGTGTGTGTGTGTGTGTGTGTGTGTGTGGGTGTGTGTGTGTATATATATATATATATATATATATATATATATATATATATATGTTTTTTTATTTATTTATTTATTTTACATTTGTTAACCGGGATGGTCCGGCTGGATACATGTCCATTTTCAGGGGAGTCCCGGGGAGAAAAGCTCCAAAGATACAGATTAGGATAAGAAATAGATATTACAAGTAAATGTTCCACAATAGAGGTTACATAGAAGAAGATTGTAGACATAGTACATAGTACATAGATGTGACAAAACAGACAATCCAATAAATTGTGATTACAATACAAATTGCTAGTAGACATAGTATATACATACTTCCATTAGTCCAGTGGCATGCTTTTCTTATTGACCATGGAGGCCGAGGATAGCAATAGTTATAGATTAGTCATAAAGGATCTCATTAATTAACATTTGGGGAGTAGCTGAACAGAGTATGTTGGAGGAAGTATGAGGTCTTAGTCTGGGTTGGTACAGGGGCATATCCAGTGTGACTTGAGGTGACTTATAAGTTTGTTTTTAAATATGGATGGAGAAGATTCTTTGGTAATGTCAGTAGGTAGTGAGTTCCAGTTTTACCGACAGAGTTGGTGAAGAGGAGTCACCTGCAGCATGGTTGGATTTGATTGTAAGTACTAGTAGTTTGGTGGATGAGCGTAGTGGCGACTGTTGTTGTAGGGGCAGATTGTGTTTCTTAGGGCTGGGGTGGTGTCTGGTTGGTGGAGGATTTTATGGGCAACTTTGAGTTGGTTGAGCTGTAGGAGGTGTGGTAGTTCCAACCAGCCCAGGAGTTTCAGGTTCTGGCAGTGGTGGGTACGGTAGGGTGAGTCAGTAGCAAATCTAGCGATTTGGTTGTAGCATGAAGACAGTTTTTTAAGATTGGTTTTATTCAGGTTGGAGAATAGAGGAGAGGCATAGAGAAGGGTAGATAGGAGGTGGGAGCGGGCAATTGTTATTCTGGCTTGCGGGTGAGGTATGCTTTGGTCTTGAACAGACTGCCAAGTTTTATATTGGTAGTTTTATCGTTTGATTGATGTGTGCATCAAATCTGAGGTTACAGTCGATCATGACACCCAATAGTTTAGTTTGGGTAACTGGGGTGATGATGGTACCATTATTAGCTGTTATATTGAACAGGGGTGAGGTGGTCCTGTGTGTTGGGGTAAAGAGAAGTAGTTTAGTTTTATTGGGATTTAGTATTAGGCGTTGGTTTAGCAGCCAGTTTTCTACCTTGTTGAAGGTGATTTGTGTTATTTTGGTGAGTTTGGTTGGGGTAGAGGCAGTGCAGATCAAGGTAGAGTCATCTGCATATTGAATGCAGGTGGCCTCTGGTATGGCTATGCTAAGTTCATTTATAAAGATGGAGAACAGAAGGGGACCTAGTATTGAGCCTTGGGGTACTCCTAGTCTGATGGAGAGGTGTGAGGAGAGTTTACCCTCCCACAGTACAGCCTGTTTCCTGCATTGTAGGTATGACTCAAACCATTGGAGGGTCATTTTATTTAAGTTGTTGGCCTCCAGGCAGTTCATTAGCATTTTGTGGTCCACCATATCAAAGGCCTTGGACAGGTCTAGGAAGAGAGCAGAGGACAGTACGTTGTTGTTCTGATTTTGATTTATAGTGTCTGTGAAAGAGAGAAGGGCTGTAGTGGTGCTGTGATTGGGCCTAAAACCATGTTGTGAGTTGGATAAAAGTTTGTTTTGTGTGAGATATTTCATTAGTTGAATATGTACACACTTCTCCATGATCTTAGCTAGTGGAGACAGGATTGCTATGGGCCTGTAGTTAGACAGTTCAGTGGAACTGCCCCTTTGTGTAGTGGTATGACGTGTGAGATTTTCCATATGTCAGGGATTATGGCTTCTGATATGGATCGGTTAATAAGGATGGAGATGGGGTATGCAATTGCATCTGCAGCTTTTGTAAGTAGTCAGCTGGGAGGAGGTCAGCAGCCAGGGTGGTTGGTCTTAGTTTCCTAAGTAGGGTTTTGATGAGTTGAGTAGGGACTGGTTGAAGGCTAAAGGAAGTTGTAGTTTTGGAATTGGTAGTGCTCGGATTGGAGCCAGTGGGTGAGAGTTGGTTAGCTAAAGTTTGGATAGTTTCAGTGAAGAAGGTGTTAAAGGAGTTAGCAATATCTTTGGGGAGCTTTGATTAGCGACAGATGGTTTTGGGGTGGTGGTTTGTCCTGGGTGGAGTAGTCTTTTACTCCCATCCAGAATTTCTGAGGTTTAGTTTTTGAACCTGTTGTAGGCGGTGGTAGTATTCTTTTTGTCTGAGGTTACTGATTTTTTGCTTCATTTCTTAGTTGCCTAAATAACAGTTGGTCAGGTAGGGTTTTAGTAGTTCTGTAGGTGACCCATGCTTTATTTCTTAATGCAATTTTGCCCTAGTTTCTTTAGTGAGCCAAGGTGCAGTATTGACCTTGATTCTACTACTGCTAGGGGCATGGAGGTCGAGAATAGTCAGAAATCTGGAGTTGAAGTAGCTAACTGCTTCATCTAGTGGAAGGCTTTTAGGGCAGACCAGTTGCAAGACTTTAGTTCATTGTTAAATTTTTGGGGTTAAAGTTTTATTACTTCTTATAGTTTTATATGTGGGCTGATGATGGTGATTAAACTTTAGTTTAAGTATATATGTGAGGCAGTGATCGCTTAGATCATCAGGTGTAGTACCTGACATATACTGATGTGGAGAGTTGTTGATGAGTATCCAGTCTAGGGTACTAGCTTTGTCGTGTGATTTGTTTTGCCTAGTGGGTGTGGTTATGGTTTGGGTAAATCCTTGCAGGTTTACATGGACTGCTGGGGATTGAGAGGAGCAAGTTTTCCAGTCAATATTGAAGTCCCCGAGAATTATGGTTTCCTGTGGCTGGTTATTGTTGAGCCAGGTTAGGAACTCCTCAAGGGTGTCTGTGTTCTTCCCTGGGGGTATGTAGGCACAGACGATGTTTATGCTTTATGGTTGTTAATGTGTAGTTTTGTGGTAATGATCTCAGCATTGTTGAATAGAGGGATTGGGGTTGGCTATGGTGACAGATAAAGTGGATTTGTAGAGTATTGCTACCCTCCGCCTTTTTGGGTGCGGTCAAGTCTATGCATGTTATATCCAGGAGGCAGGATTTCATTATCCTTAGTGGTAGGTTTTAGCCATGTTTCCGTTAGGCATAGTATATCAGGTGAGTAAACTGCCAGGAGGGCGTGTAGGTGTTGAATTTTGTTGTTTACACTCCTTATATTCAGGTGGCAGGCCAGCAAGGAGTCTAGGGTCTATGTGCAAGGTCTATATTGGTTGGGGAGTTGGTGGAGGGAGAAAAGGTTGTAGTAGTATTTGGACCTGGGTTAGGGTGGATGTCACCATCCATGGTGATGTTGTTTTTTAGCCTCATTATAAGTTTCCAGATCCTAAGTAGGGTATTATGATAGTACCTAGGTTTGGAATAGATGTATCTAGGCCTGATGGGAACATAATTGAGTAAGGTGGGCGACTGGGAGGGGAGGGGTTGAGGGATGTTATAAGTGGGTAAGGGAGATGAGGTCCTGAATCTGGGATAGTGAAAGCCTAGGTATTCTGTGTCCTCATAGGTTGTGAGTAGGATTGGGTAGATTAGCAGGGATGACAAAATGGTAAGTAATAGAGGTGTGTAGATAGCCATTGTAGTTGGATTAAGATTTTGGCACTAGTATGAGAGTAGCAGGGGGTGGAGGGGACTAGTACTGTCAGAAGGGATAGGTTGGGATTCAACCACAGGTTATAGGGGATTGGTTGAAGAGGAGTTTGGGAGTGGCCAGGGAGAGTATAAATTAAGGAATAGTGGGGGCGGGTGGAAATAGGGGCAGGGCGGCGAGCCCGAGCGAAGCGAGGGCAAGCAGAGCGGGGCTACACCAGTTATCCAATTTGCCAATGATTGGAGATTGCAAGGTGGGTGTTATCTTTACTACTACAAGGTCTATTAGGCAAGTTGCAGCTTAAAAGTAGCTTAAAACTTAGGCAAGAATAATATGAAGTTAGCCTTATTTTTGCAGGAGGTTTTGCTGCAAGGATTTATAAAGGCTACGGTTAGCTGTAATGTAGCGTTCTACTTTTGGAGCTTAAAATAGTAGTTCTAGTGCCAGACCCAGCTATCGTGCGGTTGTTACAACAGTTAAAAGTAGGGCCATTACCCTATAACTTTTCCTTGCAGGGTACGATGTTCACGGACCTCCTGCTTCACTATTTCTTTGCAGGTTTTTTGGTTGAGGGAGCTTGCTAGGTTGTATACACAGGGAGCGACCCTATAACTTTCCTTGCAGGGTGCGATGTTCACGGACCTCCTGCTTCACTATTTCTTTGCAGGTTTTTTGGTTGAGGGAGCTTGCTAGGTTGTATACACAGGGAGCGACCCTATAACTTTTCCTTGCAGGGTACGATGTTCACGGACCTCCTGCTTCACTATTTCTTTGCAGGTTTTTTGGTTGAGGGAGCTTGCTAGGTTGTATACACAGGGAGCGACAGCATTTTCACAAACCGTGATTAATAGCCGGCGTCTGGCTGGGTCCTGGGACACTAGAGCTATATATACCCACACACACACACACACACACACATATTTATAAAGTGTATGTGTGTGCATGCACACATGATGAATACAAATGCCATTTTCAAGGCCAGTTCTCATGCTGAGGGGAAAACCTCTAACCATACCTCTCAACTGTATAGCTTTTTGCAGAATGTCCAGATTTTTGCCCAATATTTTTTATCCATTATGCATAAAAATTTTGCTTTTTTGGCAAATCATTGAGAGTTAAAGTCAGAAAATAATGGCAGACATGTGAGTTTCAGACTTCATATAGTTCAGAAAATTCATGCTAATGTAAAACCTGTTATTCTATCAAATTTCTAAGTTTGTAAGAGAAATATTTAAAAAGTGTCCCTAGTTTTAGCCCTTTGTCCCCCCATTATTGATGGCTTTGTCCAGATTTCTTGCTCTAAGAGGTTGAGAGGTATACTCTAACTAGTACAGTCCAGGTGTCCCTGGATTAACAGGGCTGGATGGGAGCTGACAAGAGGAAGGAGAGGAGTGATGAGACAATGCCTGCTTGCCTCTCTTAGGGAGGAGGTGACATTTCTGCAATCAGCTTTCGCCTGTGTGGTGAATAAATGGGCAGAGTCATGGCAAATGGCCAGATTGTTGATTGGTGTGGAGGAGGCAAAACTATTTTTAACAATGATACATTGTAAAGGTATTCTGATGTTAAAGTGAATGAATTCCTAATATGCCAGTGAGAATCTGTCCTGAGTTTCCTGCAAATGGAAGAGATTATATAATGTAACAAAGTACTGTTGCATGTACCTCATGGACTACATCATCAGGTAGCCTTAACTAACAAGTAGCACTTTGCTAAGACAAGGTGCAGTGACCAAGCACTCAGCTATTACTGTAGAATTAGAAAGTCTCACAGTGGTTTGTGGAGTCAGTTCTTTCTGTACTGTAGATATGCATGTGGTTTGTGACTATATTACAGTAAGTGTGAAATGGTTGTTGTTCAACAATGAATCAGGATGAAAGTCCAGTGGTTTAGGTTCATGAATTATCCATGAAAGAATGTATGCATCTTTCACCCCCTGGTCTGTAAGTGGCTCTGTTGTTTTCTCTAGCAATCCAAGCTTATATCTGGCATAAAAGATTCTGCACAAATGCATTAGTGAACTTCAGGACTACTTTTTTGAGTAGGCATATATCTGAATATTGGTGGCTTGCTCAGCCAGTAAAACAGGTTCTGTTCTGTTGAATCTGCTGTGGTTTATTCTGTTTATTTATATCCCTGCAAAAACTTCAGCTTGTCTGTTTGATACCCACTATTTTCATGCTGTACGCTGTCATTATAATTAGTGTTTCCGTGTGTAGATTTCCATACGTTACCAAACATAATGAAATTCAGAAATGTGTGCTCTCTCTGCAGGTTCACAAGAATAACACCTGGTTTTATTTGTATCCCCAATGGAAGTATTTCCATTTTAGTTTCACAGTTTAAGAAGTCTGATGGTTAACATGCAAAGGTATGTCTCAAATAGAATATTTATTTGTTGACTTTGTTAACTGTGGTAGAACACTGATCAGTAATGACCAATTTCAGTGTCAGCCCAGAAGAAAGGCAAATATATAAAACATTTGAGAAGCATGCAATTAGACAGGGAAGTATAATACAATATCATACCTTGACTAAACATAATATACACTGATATGGAGAAAATGAGCATTATTAGTGTGGGATGGCATGAAGTGCTAATATTCCATGCATTGTACACTTGAAAATGAAGGAAAATATAGAAAAATAAGTATAACAGTGGGAAATGTAACATGCGTGTATGTTAAAGGGATTTCCAACAAGGAGAAGTAAGTGCACAGAAATATAAAGCACATTGATACACTAATTGAATGTTGTATTACTTAATAGTAATTCAAGATATGCAGTGGCTGTTGAAGAAAAACAGACTCCCCATCTATGTAGAGCAGGGGTCATCCATGTCCATATTCAGGTGAGGCTTGGATCTGTGGATGGGAGACGGAAGGTTTGCTCCTGGACTGTCCCCTATGCTGTTAAAGGACGAGAGCAGCAAATGAATTCTTTTGTCACATGCATGGGTCCACTCAGATTGTCTATAATGTGATCCTAGCTTTTCTCACTAGGAGTAATGTATGGTTATTGACCATGTGATGGGTAAGATCAATGTAACACCCAATGCAAAACTGGCTAGGCTTGGATGGCCCACAAGGGCAGTTAGCCTAGTATTTAGGGCAGTATTGGGAAGAGTTTAAATGATGGGTAAGTGACAAGAACTGGAGATAGTACAGAAGAGATTAGGTTATGTGACCAGAGAGACTTCAAAAATGTTCTCCCGGCTCACTGGCCCTGTAGCTCCAACATGTAGAATGGGTGTAGAATGACAAACATGCTTTTAACACACTGCCTGAGGCAATGGCCTGTAACACATGACACACAAAATAAGTATGAAGCACACAGTATTGACTATGCTTACATGCGTGCAAAATCTGAATATGTGCTTCTAAAACGTATAGCTAACTTCACCACAAATCTAAACTTCTAGGTGTGGTCCTAACATTAAAGACATTCAGTCAGTACTAATATGTAGGTTACAAACTCAGTGTGCCACTCAACCACAGCCCAATGTACCCAACACTCTAGTCATAGGTGAGTCTATAGTCAGGCACACTGATGTTCTACTCACCAGGCTAAACAAGGAGAAAGTTACTGTCAGCTGCCTGTCAGGTGCCAGGATCTGCCACATAACGCATGCACTTAGGTCACTCCACAACAAGTACAAATATGACTCTGTCATTGTCCATGTTGGTGTGAATGACCTGAAATGTACCTCCCTGGACTACATGAAAAGAGACCTGGAGGAGCTCTCCGATCTTGTAGCCCAGGCAGGTATGACCCTAGCCCTGAGTAGCATCCTGCCATCACCCAGAATGATAGCACAGTACAAGGACAAAAAGACTGACTTCAACAATTGGCTAAGCTTCTGGTGTCATTCTAAAAGGATCCAGTATCTGTCTGCCTGGGATGACATGATCAACAGACCACGATGCTTTACCAGAGATGGTTTGGAACTGTCGCTCTTGGGATTCCAGATACTAGCTAAGGCTCTTGGCACCCCTATAGTGCCTTTTTTAGGCAAGGTTCAAATGACAAATTCACCACTGTAACGGGTACAAACAAGCAAAATCTGAGGGTAATGCTACTCAGTGCTAGAAGTCTAGGCTGATTAGCTTGTGGTCGGATCTGAACAACGAGCAACTGACCTCTGGTGTGGAACACCGGTCGCCCATGTTGGTAATGACCAGGTCTAGGATATTGCTGCCCCTGGTGAGGGTGTGGATAAGTTGATCCAAGGGGTTTGAATTTATGAATTCCAGAAAATGCTTTTACTCAAGGCACTCCTTAAAATGGAGAACATCGACATCTCTGCAGTGACAGAGACCTGGTTCAAGGCTCCAGAGAGCACCCCTGCATTACCAGGCTATAATTCATACCACACCTTTCGGTCACCTAACCTGGACTGAAACACTAAAGGTGGAGGCGTGTCCATATTCATTAAGGATATCCACACCTCCAGGCTAGTTGCTCAGCATAATGTATCCGAGATTATCCAAGTGCAACTTAATCTGGGCAAGACCGCAATCCAAATTGTAACTTGCTACAAATCCGACACCATGCTCCAGGATTCCCACTCCTCTTTTCTTGATACACTGGAAAATATTACGGTACAACCCAACACCCTAATAATGGGTGATTTCAACTACCCCACCATTAACTGGGAAAACTACTCAAGTACCAACTCTTTTGCTCAACGTTTTCTGGAATTCATAAATTCAAACGCTTTGGATCAACATATCCACACCCCCGCCAGTGGCAGTAATATCCTAGACCTGGTCATTACCAACATGGGCGACCGGTGTTCCACACCAGAGGTCAGTTCCTCGTTGGTCAGATCCGATCACAAGCTAATCAGCCTAGACATCCACATCCTGCTCCCACCCCCCATTAGGGAAACTACCATAAAGAATTTCTCCAAAGCCAACTTCACACTTCTTAAACAGACGTGGCAAACTTCACAACACCCATGCAGACGGACAATAGAGGTAAGACTGCTGAATCCTACAGAAATGCACTTTATAAGCACTTACACAAGTGCATGGATTGTGCTATCCCTAACAGAACCAAGATGCTATCCTCCAAAAAACGGAAGCCAATCTGGTGGTCCCCTGCCATAAACAAACTCTACAACAGAAGAAAGAAACTGTTGCAAAAAAGAGTAAAATCCCTTGACTCGAAGAACTCCCTGGTCAGCCTCAGTAGGAAGCTGAAATCCCTCATAAAATCCTCCAAAGCTAGTTATGAAAACAAAATTGCCACTGATTCTAAAGACATTTACAAAGCATTCTATAACTATGTCAAGAATCTCAATGGCAACAATCAGATCTGCTTTGAGTTAAAGCACAATGGCACTAAATATACAGACCCAACTGATATTGCTAACATCCTGGCAGATTGGTACAGTGCTAACTTTACCACCCTCACCCCCTAAAGGGCCCATCTCTATACCGGAAGAATGCAACGTTCCTGTAATCATGGCTGCACAGGTAAAAACCACACTCTCCAAAGCCAAGAACACAGCATCCATGGGACCTGACAATATCCCAGGCTGCATTCTGCATGAACTACAGAATGAACTGGCACCCCACCTAAGCACAATGTTCAATCATAGCCTTACGTCAGGCTTTGTGCCCACTGAATGGTGCACAGTGATGGTTATCCCACTCCACAAAGGAGGTGCCACCACTGACCCCGGGAACTGCCACCCCATTAGCCTAACAAGCCTGGTCTGGAAGGCCATGGAATGTCTCATCATGGAACTTATAAACAAAGACATTGGTAATCTCCAAACTCTCTCCAAACTCTGGACCCCACCCAGTTCGGGTTTGTAAAAGGCAGATCATGTCTCCTAAACCTGATTGACTTCTTTGAAGCAGTCACCAAAGCCGTAGACGAGGATAAGGTGGTTCACACAGCCTATCTAGATCTCGCCAAGGCTTTTGACACCATCCCCCACTCTGGAATTATAGATAAACTCACTAAACTAGGTATAAATCTCTATGTCACAAGATCGATTGCCAGCTGGCTCACTGACAGAACCTACACTGTGAAAGTAGCAGACTCCAAATATGACTTCAGACCAGTGACAAGTGGAGTACCACAGGGTTCAGTCCTGGGTCCTCTCCTGTTTGGTATCTACTTTTCTGAAGTACAGGTTAACACAAAAGGTCTTTGGCTAATGAAGTTCTCAGATGACTGCAAACTAGGATCCATAATTGAAACTCCTAATGATGTCGACATCCTACAAAAGGGCTGCACTGAGACAGATGCCTGGTGTCAAAGCCATGGCTTCAAGCTCAATGCCAAAAAGTGCATTGTCGTCCCCTTTGGTAAAAACTCTGTACCCATGAGCTACCACATAGGTGGTAGTCTACTTAATACCAAAAGTGTGATAAGAGAGCTTGGGACACAGGTGGACAGTAGTCTCTCCTTTGATAATCACATCACCACAGTAGTCAGGAAATCCTTCTATGTGGCGCACCTCATCACAAAAGGTTTCTCATCCAGAAAAAAAAAGGTCATTGTTCCCCTCTGCTCATCACTCATTAGACCCATTATAGAGTACAATGCCCCTTTTGGCATGTACCTCACAAGACATCTACAACAACTGGAAAGGCCACAGAAATACCTCACAAAGAGGATTACTGGCCTCAAACAGATGTCCTACACAGACCGTCTCAAAAAACTCCAGCTTTACTCCATCACATATCTCCTACTCAGAGGCGATCTCTGCCTAACATACAAAGCTATGTCAAACCCAGAGCTGTTGGACATGCTCCACTTAAAGAAATCCCAGTCCCTCCAAGCTACACGCTCTAGGGACCTAAACCTTGTCACTACAATAAACAGAACATGCTGGAGGGATAGATTCCTGTCCCAGAGACTTCCCATACTCTGGAACAAACTACCTATCTATATCAAACAAAGCTCCTCATTAGTACTCTTCAGGAAAAATCTTGATGACTGGATGGGAAATAGGAAATTCACCCCGGGGATCACCTCTGTGGCTCTGCTCGACAGGGACACAGGAAAATAATTTTCTTGGGTGGCGAAAGCCAGGGTACCTTTTGGCTAGGCTTGTGTAGGCCCTAGGGCCTATAGCCTAGTACCTACCTATGAACCTATGGACCTATGAAGATTCTCTAGATATGTGACACCCTGTTCACAGTGCATTTCTTCTGTCCTGTTCAAAATATTCCAGATTAAGTCTGGAATGCAGTAATGTGATTTTAAATAGGAGTCCTCCTCAATGCTAACTAATTTATTCCATGTGTTTCTGGATACCAGACCTATTCAGAGCATTTTTTGGGTATATCTGATCAGAGTCTACTGTTCTTTGCAGTATAGTGTACAGGTATATCAACATGGAGTTCATGGTGTTCATGGATTACATTTGTTGGAGACACATGTATCACTGTGTATCATAAGAATGTCCCCTGATGTAAGCATCCTTGGTCTGTTTTCCACACTGCTAGTTGCTATTTCCTGCTCTGTGTACAACTGCTTCTTAGTCCACCTATTACAGTTATAACTATAATACACTGTAAGTTCACTGCATATCACTGTGATATATTGGCAGTTAGCAAAGAGAATTAAGGCTACAAACTGCTTCCTGTGGTCAAGGGTTTGATTCTCTCAGCCTTCATTTTCCTACAGAATGACCTTGAGTAAAGTCAATTAGTCAAGCAGCCCTTTGAGGAAATCGGGCCAGGCTCCTCAGTGGTTTCCTGAATCAAGTGCATTGTAATGACCTATAAACCTATTGCATGATACTGTTCAGTACACAGCTGTGAAGGTTACATGTGCATTCATCGCTGATTCATTTACACATATATTCTCATTTTCCATTCAGAGCTTTCTTTGTCAGACATACCAGTTCCAATATTAGCTTCCACCCACACATTATTATGCTACAGAGCTTTGTATGTTGTGTTTGTGTTGTTCCTATATTTTCTCCTGTTTACATTCCCCATAGTGGGTCCACAGAGCATCATTTCACTTATAAATAATAGACCAACACTCAAATAACTAGCTGACAAGCCTATTTTATTTTGTGTCTCATTTTCAGTGATTTCCCTTCTTCCTTCTAAATTTGTATGTCTCTATACTATACAAGGTTGTACTTAGTGTGAGACAGTCCTTTTTGTGTTACTGAGATACACAAGGCACCACAATTTTGTAGCCCTAGTTTGTTTTCGCTATGTGGTCTCCACTCTCTGTTTACTGCTGCTGTTTCTAAACTGTGCCTTCCTGTGATGTGTCATGTTCCATGGATGTCACTTGGCAGTGGTGTGCTGTGCCATGTCACACTGTCCCTGATCTTTTACATACCTCTGCTGTACTACACCAACAGCAGGCTTCTACCATTTACCTTTCATGCAGTTCATAAATGCCTAACTCTTCAGTACCTTTTTAGCACTGCAATGTTCTGTATCCTGACATTACAACCTGTGCCTGGTAATGTATGCAAAAGGGGGTTTTATCTGCATATTGCAGTGACAGTGTGTTTTCAGCATATCTAGTTAGATTATTCCTAGAAATTGTAAAAAAAGGACATATGAGGTTAGGATGGACATTATAAATTTATCATCCAAAAGCTAGCCTCTTTTAAGTATTGTTTTATTTTGAGTTATATTTTAATAATGATTTATTTATTAGTCAAGCTTTAATAAATGTCTGAAGGGAACTTCTGGTCACTTGATCATGTGGTATTGTTTCTACAGCTGCCAGGACTAATCTGTATTCTTCTTCTGACTGTGAACTTTAGAGCGCTACACCTTTCACCTTACCTAGTTAGATTCATTTATGAATCTATCCTAGACACGTTAGTGTGATACTTGTTGACTAACACTGCCAGAAGCGATGGTCCCGAAATCAATATCATCATCACCATCATCAACCCCCCTTTTCCTATTTTTTACATTAGGTTGGGATGCCATGTCATCTGTCACCATCTTTCTTGATTTACTGCTACTCTCCTACCTTCTTCGATTAACGTAACTGTCTAGGTCTTTGGTCACACAATCCATCCATCTCTTTGTAGGATGTCCTCATTTCCTCTTGCCTTCTTTCTGTCTCTCTTAAATCTTCTTCACCAGACTGCCTTCTGCTGTTTCCTTCACTTATCCCCAAACTGTTCTCTTTGACTTTCTGTGCAATTGGATCTACTTTGGTTCTGCTCTGATGTCCTTATTTCTTTGCCTGAGAGGTCTTTGTCTCCGATGCATAAAGTACAAGGTTACACCATAACTTCATGCAGTGTGAAGTTTGCATGCTCTGTCTGTGCCTTTGTGGGGTTCATCTCACCTCCCAAAAAATGTGCTGGGCACTTCCATTTCAAACTCATCCAAAAGGAGTCGTTAGCAGCACACAGACTCTAGGCAGTGCCTATTAGGGGAAGAGCTGTTGTCCAACCACTTTAGGGATAACTGGTGTGCAGTATCCTCTAGATAGGAGAACATGGATGACAGACTGCATGCTGTGTCAGGCCTGGCCATTCAATGGTGTAAAAAATTGGTTCTAGATGATTTGGTCTCATTGACTAACATAGTTCAACATCACATTACATATAAAACAGACACACACTACCGACTGTGTTGTGAAGCTCTGATTTTGTTTCTAATACTTTCAGTAGCCCTAGCACAAGCTGAAATATCTGATCATATTTTTTCCTGTAAAAGCACACATTTGCATGCCTGTCAACCTCTTATCACAAGAAACCTGGACAAAGCCTCAAATAATAGTGGAACAAAGACCAAAAAATAGGGACAAATTTTAAATATTGTTTTTATAAACTTGGAAAGTTGCTAGAATAACAACATATGTGCTAGAATGCATTTTCTGAATGATATGAAGTCTGACACTCAAATGTATATCATTAATGATGTCAGTTCTCAGTGATTTACCAAAAAGCACTAATTGTATAAGGAACAAACCAAAAATATGAGGAAAAATCTGGACATTCTACAGAAATCTGGACGGCTGAGAGGTATGCCCAACTTGTAGTAACATTTAGAAGGCAAGAGTCGCTAGATATGAAACACACTGCTCACATCTATTTCTTCCATACAATTACAGAATATTCCTAATCAAGCCTGTGAAGGCAACAAAAAGATTTTAAGGAAATTATCTATCCCATGAGAAGATAACAAGTCACACTCTTTTGTATTTTTGAACACCTGATCTGTGGTCACTTTTGAATAGTGCAGTCTGGTTGAGTAATAGTACATGATAGCGTTGTTTATGAGGATTATGCACTCCAAGAATGGCACTTAATGAGCTCAGTGTAATTTCCTAGTGATAACCCTCAACTACTTCCTGTCTTAACTACATCCTCATACATTCCCACATTCTCATACATTCATTCCCACAAACATCACTATTTCCTACAGCTCAGAAACATAAGAGAAATTACCAGGCCAACCTAACTCACTTCCTTCATAGAAAATACTTCCTTCCTACCTACATTCTACCAGCTTTCAGACTCTCAGCACTACTAAATATCGTTCAACGATGCAACATTTTGCTTCCTTCTTGATTCCTACTTTCTCACTAACTGCTATCAATAAAATATAGATCCCTTTACTTAATCATGCCAGTCCTCAACTTATCTCTATTCTTCTCCTGCTGAGCCCTCTTTCATCCTACCATGACTCAATAATAGCTCTAAACATATCTCCAGCTATGTCCCAACCCCCATCCATACTTCCTCACTAAACTAAACACACATTGCACCAAACCTATACAATGATGTCCCACACATTTACTCCATTTCAACTCAAATAAAAATAAAATTAACTGGAAAAATACTCCAAAAATATGAATAATTAATACCACAAAAAACTAAAATCCTTCTAGAGGTAGACATTCACCCTAAGCCTGGACTCATCTATCACAAACAACATCAAGACAATTCTCTTCCACATACTACTCTAACGCCACAATGATCAATCCCCATCCCCAGTAATCTAACTTTTGTTGCCATAAATATTAGAAACATAATAAAAGTATTGAACTACATGTCTGAATTATGCAGCAGAAGTCTGAAAGTCTCAGTATCATTGAAACATGGCTTAAACCCAACTTAAACAATTCCAAAATTATACCTCCTGTCTATAATATCATCCTTAATGACTGCATAAAGAGGAAATGTGGTGGCATTGATTTAATATTTTCCAACAACTACCACCTTTGTCCTTACAACAAACCAATGGCAAATTCAATTCAGTAGAGCTTATTACTTTCCTGAAAAAAAATATATAAACAAATATGTATTACTATCCTTTACATCCCTACAGGTGATAGACCTGCGGTGGTGGTGCTGCGGTAGCGTTGTCGCCTCACAGTAAGACGCTGTCTGGTTCGATGCTCAGCTAGAGCGTCTTCTGCGTGGAGACATGTGTGAATGGGTGTACCTTCGTTGAAGGTTGTACATCAGGGCTGGTAACTCGGCACGTAAAAATCAACTACCAATCATTAGCGGACCGGAGTTCCGCTGTGGCGACCCCTAACCGGGAAAAGCCGAAAGACACAACAACATCCCTACAGGCGACAACGCAGCTACACTGGAAGGTATTATACATTGGATATCCATAATAATTCCACAAGAAAAAAATACTATTAGATGATGTCAATATCAGTTGTTTGGGCATAACCTCTAATTCCCCTCTATGTAGCATGAACTTGTACGGTTTCACACAACTAATTAATAGTATCACACATTATAGTAAGACATCAAATTCCTTATTAGACTGGATCCTAGTACCAGACACTAGCAAATACATCACCAGAGGTAAAATGTCAGACTTTCTCAGCAACCATCTCCCAATCTATAAAACCAGGCATCTCACACATCCATTTACGCAGCATGTTTATAAAACAACATGTAGCCTGTCCAAGTTTAACTCAGAGATATCCATTACTACCCTATCATCTATTAACTAGAACATTCTAAAAATCTTCCCCTTAGATGATGCTGTAAATGAATTCCATACAATTTTCCTAAATATCCTAAATAGCCTTGCACCGCTTAGAAGAGACTAAAAACAAATACTGCAGTTTGGCTATCTAAAAGAGTAGAAAGCTAATGCAGGACACAGAAAAGGCATGGGAAGAATGGAAAAAATATAAAACACTACAATATCTGGAAAACTTCAGAATGCTGCGCAATCATGCTAAAAAGCAAATAAATAAAGACAAAAAACTATAGTATAACAACTTTCAGAGCAATATTAAATATAACCCAAAAAATTCTGGTCAGCCATTAAAGAAATCTTACAAACCAGAGAAAAATTAAATTCTAATCCTTCTCCCAATAACTCACCACTCAAATTGCAATAGAATTCAACTAATTTCATAGACAGTATACCATCCATAACTAAGGATTCATCACCATCTAATGCCAACCTTGCCCAACAGTCACATATCACCACATTCCCTTTCACCTTCAAACTTGTGACCAAATTCTATATAAAACTACTCTTAAACAAAATCATATGATGACAATCCAAGCAAGTACTTTAAAATAGCAGCCAATAGCATTGCGTGTCCTATCTCAATCTATATAAATAGGTCAGTCCAAGAATCCTCTCTCTGTGGAAAACTACTTACACATTATCTCTCTACACAAAGGAGGAAATTCAGCAGCCATTATTAACTTTAGAACTATAGCAATCTTATCCTCCATCTCCAAAAATGTATTCAAAAACAATTGCAAAACTATCTCTTGCAGGAAGAACTCCTATCCCCCACACAACATGTTTTTGTCCTTCCCATGGTACTCTGCACTTCTAACCTTTAGAGATACTGTCAGTAAACTTAGAGATAATGGCAAACTAGTCTCGTCCTTATTTCTAGACTTGTCTAAAGCCTTTGACAGTTTGTCACAGCAAACTTCTACCTCACATGTCCTCACTAAGTCTACCCTTTTATGGTTCAAAATCTTCCTGTCCAATAGGTATCTGTCACTAAAATGGCAATCCACCCTTACTCCATACCTCCCAGTCACCACTGGTGTACCACAAAGCTCTATCCTTCATCCTGTCCTCTTTAACATTCTCAATAACACCAGCCACACCTCCACACATCAGGGTTCCCTAATACAATACACAGATGCATACCTTGCTATATGATGCTAAACATGGCAGTAGGTGGTGACATACATGTACAAATCAGACACACCATAACACAGGTTATCAGTAGCTTTTGCACCTCTTAACACCTCCATAGGAATAATAAAGAGAAAGAGGCAGTAGCAGAGAGCAGTGGTGACACTGCAGATGATGTGATTTCATGTTGCAGATCTACATACACCATCATGGTGTGTGTGTGTGTGTGTGTGTGTGTGTGTGTGTGTGTGTGTGTGTGTGTGTGTGTGTGTGTGTGTGTGTGTGTGTGTGTGTGATATCAAGAGAATATGATTTCTTTATTTTTAAGCATTAAAAATCATATAAAATATATCTGAAATGCTTAACTAAATTCTGCAACATATGAGCA
Source organism: Protopterus annectens (assembly GCF_019279795.1). NCBI lineage: Eukaryota > Metazoa > Chordata > Ceratodontiformes > Protopteridae > Protopterus > Protopterus annectens. The sequence continues at coordinate 536,566,211 of NC_056727.1, read as the reverse complement.
CCTAACCATTTGCATAAAGCAAAGCCACTGAGTGCCACCAAAATATTACATATTTTATCACATAACATGGCCCAAGCAGTAAAGAAAAGTGATCCAGCATGAGTTTTTCTGTACAAGGTCCATGTTTCTCCTGGTTTGCCTGTAAGACCCCATGTTCATAGACATATAACTCTTTGGAAATATAATTTGCGAAGGTCTTCCGATACCTAAAAATAATAGGAACAAATGTTAGCACAGTAGTGAAGCAGTCAGCATTACTGTCTCACAACTGCTGGTTCTCTGGTTTAATTCTCATATATGTTCCTTCTTTTCCAGTTTTGCATGCTCCCATTATGTCTGAGTATATCACAGATTTCGCCCCATGTCAGGGCTGGCCACTCGATGGTGTAAAAAACTGTCTCTAGATGATTTCATCATATTGACTAATATAGTCCAGCATCACATTACATATATGACAGAGGCACAATAGGATCATAGGACCATAGGAAGTTACTAGGCTAATGGCCCTAGGGCCCTTACAAGCCTGGCCAAGTTCTACCCTTATTTCCATGACCAGCACCTATTTCCCATGTCCAAGAGGGATACTGGTTGTACCCCAGGGGTGAATATATGGTTACCCATCCAATTGTCCAGATTGCATTTGAAGAGGACCATTGAGGTTCTCTGTTTGACATGAAGTGGGAGTCTGTTGCAATGGTGTAGTACCACTGGGAGAGAAATCCGTCCTTCCAGCAGGTTATATTAATGTCATGCACCAGGTTAAGGTCTTTAGACTGAGTAACCCATGTACCATTTGACTTGTGGATATGCAGCATTTCCAATAAAGCAGGGTCAGAGATTGCCTTATATGCAAGGCAGAGATCACCTCTGAGTAGTCTGTATGAAACAGAATAAAGTGACAGTGATCTCAGATGATCCACATGGGACAGATGCTGAAGACCTTGAATTTTCCTTGTGAGGAGCCTCTGTGGTCACTCCAATTGCTGCAGGTGCTTGGAAAGGTACATACCAAAAGAATATAGGGAGGTTATAACTTCCTTTTTTCTGGAGGCAATGCCCTTACTTATGAGATGAGCATTATAGAATGCCATTCTTACCACTGTGGAGAAGTGGTGATCAAAGGTAAGGTTGCTGTCAACCTGTGTGGCCAGGTCTCTCACTACTGAGTGCATACTTAGGGTGTTGCTGTTGATGTGGTAGTTAGCAGGAACATTGCTCTTACTGAAAAGGATGATAATACATTTTTTGCGTTGAGTTTAAAGCCAGGACTTTATAACCAATCATTTGTTTGTGTAAGACTCTCTTGTAGGATGTTGACATCATCTGGAGATTCTACGAATGCTCCCAGTTTGCAATCATCAGCAAACTTTGTCAGCCACAGACCTTTACTTTTTGCTTGTACTTCAGAGAAATAAATTCCAAACAGTAGAGGTCCCAGGACTTATCCCTGTGGAACACCATTGGTTACAGGTCTGCTGTTGAAGGTGGATTCCCTATATTGACTATATCTGTTCTATTAGTGAGCCAGTTATTGACCCATCTAATGATATAAGGGTTGATACCTAACTGGGTGAGTTTGTCAATGATGCCCGAGTGGGGGATAATGTCAAAAGCTTTGGCTAAGTCTAAAAAGGCTGTATGTACAGATTTCCTCTCGTCCAGGGCCTTGGTGACTGTTTTGATAAAGTTCTCCAGGTTTAACAGGCATGATCTCCTTTTGACAAATCCAAACTGAGGAGGGTCAAGTGTTTGGAGATTGCCTATCTTTATTGATAAGGTCTATGATGATTCGCTCAATGGTCTTGCAGATAAGGCTAGTCATGCTAATAGGTCTATTGTTCCCAGGGTCAGTGGAAGCACCATCTTTATGCAAGGGAATAACGGTGGCCATTTTCCATTCAGCTGGTATGAAGATGGTGCTTAGACTATGACTAAAAAGCATACCCAATGGTGTTGCTAATTCTTGTTGGAGCCCATATAGGACACAGCCTGGGATGTTATCAAGTGTTTTTGGCCTTAAAGAGGGTGCTTATGACCTGCTATTTAGAGATACAAGGTAGGGGACAGGTGGTAGGGATGTTAATGGGGTATGTGTGGTGGGGACAGGGGAGTGAAGTTTTCACAGAACGTGTTGGCCAACAGGTTAGCTATGTCCACAGGCTTAGTATATGTGGTAGCATTAACTACCAGTTCGACACACATCTGGGCCTTTCCTTTTAGGTTACGGATGTAACTAAAGAATGCCTTATGGTTGCCCTTAGTTGAGGAAGCTAATTTGGATTCATAGTTTGCTTTGGAGGACTTAACAAGAAGTCTTATTTGCTTGTTTAAGCTGAGGAGGGAGTGTTTCCATTTTAGGGCTCACTCCCTCTTTCTCTTAGATAGCAATTTCTTCCTTTTATTGTAAGCCTGTTAATGGCAGTTGTCCACCAGTCAATGCAGTTATACAGGTGTTTGTATAAAGCATTGGTGTAGAACTCAGCATAGTTGCCAGTTCCGTCAATACTGACTGAGCATTCCAGCTTTCTCCCATATTCCAGAGATATGTCATTAACTGAGCTGTCAATATGGTAAATTGCTTGTGTGTGTGTTTAGGTGTGTGTCCACGTGCACATGTACACAAGCGCACAGTCATCAATGGACCAGCATCCTGTGCATGATCAATTTTCTTTATTTCTTCTATTGCTTGCCTGGAAAGACCAGCTTCCTCTTTCATCCTGACTAGGATAATAGGATAAAGTAGGTATCAGAGAGTGAATAAATGAATGAATGAACAAATGAATGAACAAATCACATGATCTGTCTAATCCATTGGTGTCCTAGTTCATTTTCCCAATGCATGCTTTATGTTAACGAAATGTGTGGGAGTCACAGGAGGAGACTTTGTAAATACTACACACCAAAAACTTTCTAGAATGCAACTCTGGCACCCAAATTATGGAAGTGTGATTTTGCCATTGTGATACCGTAGCTGATTCTTTAGATCTGAGGTTCTGAAACAGTGAGGTCAGCCTCTTTGGAGAGGCCTACACATGTTTCAGAGGGGACGCAAGTAAATCTGAAAATGTTGCGTACTCAAAACATTCATTATTTAATATTAATTTTATGTGGGACCATGCTAAGTGTGGAAGGATAGTAGTCTTGGAATATCAGTGGCTCTGCAGGTAATTCACTTACTTTTGATGCTGAAAGATTAGAAGATTCTGAATTTTTTAATCTCACACCAGTTTTGTAGATTTATTTCCCAGTGCTGACACACTACATTGCAGTGGAGCATTGTGTGTGCGTGTGTGTGTGTGTGTGTGTGTGTGTGTGTGTGTGTGTGTGTGTGTGTGTGTGTGTGTGTGTGTGTGTGTGTGTGTGTGTGTGTGCGGGGGGGGATGCCACATTCCTGAGTGCGTCTGCCTTGAGGTGAGATTTTACCAATGTTCCATCTGTCTGAGTTGGTAGTAGCTCAGATGTCTGTAAAGAATCCCATGGCAGTTATCTAGAGGAATTTCCACAATGTCCTAGACAAACTTTCTCAAGTCAGAAAGAATACCACCTCGGGTCTCATACAGAGAAATACTTCTCATCAATCAGATTCACCTATAGCCAAATAACTTTCAAAACGCACAATGGAAGTCCAAGGATCTTCATTAAACTAAACCTTTATTGACAGTCAGATAAGATAAAAAGAAAAAACATTCACTTCAGCAAAATAGCATTCAAGGTTTCTAAAAGTTACAAAATAACTGCCCTGTTTTTTTTCTATCTTAGAAACATTGAAGGTTGTTTTGAAGGAGGGCTAGTTTTTTTTTTTATTATTATTGTTGTAATTTTAAATAAAAGTTATCTTTTAGTGAAGATCTTCTGACTTTCCATTGTGTGTTTAGGAAACCAGCTCAGGTCTCCCCTGAAAAGAGGCCTTTGAACTAGTTGGACTAACCTGGTCAACAAAACATAAGTAAATAAAAGAATCCAAATCTTGGCTATTTTATGGGAATATGTATGTTATACGTTTGAGGAAAAGTCTGCATCTGTTTAGGGCAGCATAGGCTTTTCTGTATTGGAAGACTTGTTTTTTTTCATGTTGTGAGAATCTGGGTTACTTTTCTGAGGTCTGGGGGAGACTGACTATGAAAGAGTCCATGAACCTGTGCTTTAGATATCCCCAGTGCCCTAAAGGAGGTTCTTCACTACAGATATTGCCATCTGAGCAGAAAACTAATCCCCCTCTCCACATCTTCAGAATCATTGAAGTGCCTTAAATTTTCCTAGCATAGATCAGTCCAGAAAAAAGTACAGATTCAACTGAATGTGTAGACTGAACTGAAGAATCCATTATTGTCACTGGAGCGTTCCCAAATCCAAGCAAGTTCTTCTTACCCACTTAATGCTTTAATTTGTTTATGTGGTATTTTACAGTACCTAACTTTATAGCTTCCAGGGTTCCAAAGGTTAAGATCTGTAATCATTGAAATAATTCATCCTCTCTGTTTCAGGTACTAGCCATATGGGTATGAACCACTTCAAACAGGTAATGGTTTTGGGCTAGAGGTAAAGCCAGTCTATACAGCTGAGTGTTTGGTACCCCCATCCATGCTTTCTGTTTAGGAAAAATAACTTCTGCCTAGAAAATGTGGTGGAGGGTCCCATAAAACATATTTTATTAGTTTTACACATTTCTAGAGTATTCTCTCAGGCTGAGCTGTCACAGATTAGTCATGAAAAGCATAATTTTTGGATAATTGTCATTTCTAATAGAAAATTTTATTGCTTTAATTATTTATTATTTATTACTAGACACCCTGACATCCCTATCCTTTGCCCCTCCCACTATAGCCTGGTTTAAAAGCTATCTGTCAAATAGGCAACAATCTGTCCAATGGCAAAGAGTACTATCCCCCTTACTCCCAGCTACCATAGGTGTACTACAAGGCTCCATATTAGGCCCACTTCTTTTCTACATATTTACCGATAATCTCCATACCACCACACAGCATGCTTCACTTGTACAATATGCAGATGATTCAACTCTTATCTGCTCTGCCCCATCACTTACTGCTCTACATCAACTCACCCAGGAATCCTTTAGCTCTGTGGAAAGTTGGATCACTCAGATCCAACTTATCCTAAACCCCAATAAAACCAAATTACTACTTTTCACCCCCAACAAAACCATTTCCACCCTTCTATCCTTCACCATCTCCTCCAAAAATGGCACTTTTCTCTCTCCCTCTGACCATACCAAACTCCTAGGCGTTGAAATTGATAAAAATCTACACTTCGACATCCACATTTCACAAACTATCAAATAAGTCCATAAAAAAATGGGAACACTATATAGGAACAAGAAATACCATTTGAAACAAGCATGAATTACCCTAGTCCAAACTCACCTCTTGTCTACCCTAATGTATGTTTTTTCCAATTCTTACCCAGCTTAGAAAACTTGACCTTGCCAGACTCGAATCATGTTATAATAAAATCGCCAAGTTTGCAAACAACTCCACGTTTAGAATCCACCATTGCCAGGCTCTAAGGGAACTGCAATGACTGGAACTTCCCCAGCTACTAACCTATCACCAATTAGTCATTGTCTACAATGTGGTAACACATCCAGAAAAAAACCCTGCACTAGGACAACTTCTCACCCACTATAATACAAATCATACTCTTCGATCTTCCGACAAACCCCTCCTCTGTATCTCTAGGGCTAACAATACTGCAGGAAAAGTACTGTTCTCCCACTCCATAGCTAGAGCCTGGAATAATCTCCCTCCTGCTCTGATTTCTGCTCCTACCTCTTCTCACTTTAAAAACTCACTTAGAACACACTTAAAGAATAAGTGGCTATGCCCATGTATTACAGAAGTCCTCAAATTATTCCACTTATATACCTCACTTCCTAATATACCTACTGTAATATATATTACAGTCTAGGTCTTCTCCTAATGCTGATGGAATTTGCATACTTATTCTGTCATTAACCATGTGTAACTATTTTTTCCTGTATATATAGAGGTCTTGTTATGTCTTCTGTTGCATATTGTATTTTAACATATTGTGTAAAAGTTTACTTAGTGTAGAGCTTTTCTCCCAGGCCACTGCTGAAAATGGACCTGTGTCCAGTTGGACTATCCCAGTTAACAAATGTAAAATAAATAAAAATAAATAAATTATTTTACTGAAAAGGACAGCTGGAGTAGTATATTTTATAATAGTTCTTGTCTGCTGTCACCATACACCATTTAGAAGTTAACTATAATTAGTTCAAGGTCTGATCCTGATAGTTTAATCTATACATATTTGAGTGCCTTTATCAGGCCCACCAAAAATTGCTCAAGACTTAGTCACAAACCATTCAACCACTACTTAGTGGCAATGACTGAGATTTGTCTATACTGACTTTGGAACCAAATAATACTGAAAAGTTTGTAAGGACTCTTTAAACTGCCAGGAAGTTGACTTGATAGTTAGAAATGCGAACCATCCAGTCCTTCACAAACAGACCAAATGTATAAAAATTTTATTTTTCCACTTTTAGTTCAAATCGTTTTTTTATATTGCTGTGTGAGGACTGCTGCCAAGATTCCAATTGTTAGTAGGAATAAGACAGCAGAGAAGAAGCATCCCTGCCTTGTCTCTCAGAGTAACTGAACATGGAGAGATATTCATCCATCCGGATAGAGCTGGGCAACAAGGCTTTTATGCTGTAGTTTACACATTTCAACATAGGAGACACTTGATGACATATTTGTCTATCAAATGCCATAAGAACTCTCACTTAAATGATTTGAATGCTTTGTGGAAGTCTACAAAGAAAGTTGCCTAGAGTACTCAACTTGGCCAGATTTGCCAAGCTGTGTTAAAGCTGTATCAGTATGGCCCTCCTGTTCTGTGTTTTAGATAGCCCTGTACTTTGGATGGATTAACTTGAGGGGGCGATTATCAATTCATCTTGTCAGAATGACTGTGCAAATCTTGGTTTCTAATGGAAGTACAGACATTAGGCAATAGCTGGCAAGATGCAAGAGGTCCTTACCTTGTTTTGCAAAGAGGACCACTCCTGCCACCCATGAAGGGTACAGCACCTACTTCAAATGCGTCATTTAAAAAGTTCCTTCAGTTCTGGTGTTAGCACCCCCTTTCAGATTCATTAAAATTCCAGTGTTTGTCCATTTGGCCCAGGTACTTTCCCTGATGTAAGAAAGCCAATGGCAGATAAGATTTTTGCTGTAGAAACTGTCTATCACTGTTCTACTTCTGTGCCTGTCAGAGGGTCTATGCTATCTAAACAGTCCTTTAATGCCTGGAGTTGAGGCTAAGTCCTAGTTACTTATAGCTAGATGAGACAACTAATGCTATCAGGGAAGAATGTTGGTGCTCCTACTTTGATCCTGAAAAGAAAGTTGTATTTGCTGCCTCCCTATTCTTTAGCTTATTTGCCAAAAGCTTCGGTGATGAAATATCCTCAAGCTGGAAAACATGTTTAATTCTTTCAACCTGTGATGTGTATCTAGCAAATGTTTGACATTAAATTCTTTTTCTTTCACTTGCTTCATTTCCTGTAACAACTCCAGAATGTTACATTAGGACACTTTTTATTTTTTCTCATGCATTACTCTATGACGCTAGAGCCACCTGTAATGGGCTCCTTCCTCTCCTTCCCTCCCTTTCTTGACTAACCTCATTGTTTGACCCACCTGTTAAACACTTTCTACCTTTGTTTCATAATTACGTTCTCTTGCTCCACTCACATCTAATACTAACTGTTTCTATATATTTTAGCTTTTTTAAAAATTAATGAGTCCAACTTCCATTGTATGGAAAAGAAACGTTTCCAGACTTCCATATGTACTGGGTTATGATCCTGCAAGAGATTAAATAAAATCTCTGTGTTTAGCACTATAGTGGCTACCGCTGGATTGATTAGTTAACAGTATAACTCGTTCACTGCCTAGTTATGGGAGCTAAAAATGTAAAATCCTAATCTTTTAGGTGCAGGTCCCTCCTGATAACCATTACGGTATATCCCTAATTATGCAATAAAAGCTTGGTTGTTGTTGTTGTTGTTGTTGTGACTTTTGGCTTTTCCTGGTTAGGGATCGCCACAGCAGAACTCCGGTCTGCTAATGATTGGCAGTAGATTTTTACGTGCTGAGTTGCCAGCCCTGACGCACAACCTTCAATGAAGGTACGCCCATTCACACATGTCTCCATGGAGAAGACGCTCTAACTGAGAATCGAACCGGACAGCGTCTTACTGTGAGGAGATAACGCTACTGCACCACCACCACCGTGGGTCCCAGTGGTCTGTTGGATTTTTTTTTTTTCTTCTACTATAGTTTCTGTTTTTTTTTTCCATTTGGAAAAGGTAGACGTTTATCTTCTACCCTCCTGATAGCTGAGTTTGTTTTCCCTGCTCTGGGTAATGGAGAGAGTAGTGGCTGCAGTTATTTTTAATAACTGCAGCTGCCTGAACTTCTTTTTGTGGGTAATGCTGGATTTACAAATGGGCACTATGATTGCCCTGTTCAGTCAGCATGCACAATTTTGAATACTACCAAGCTTTTATAAAGTACCACATTTTCCTTTTATCTAGTACATGTTATGGGAGTTTTTTGGGGTGGTGGAGAAACAGTGCTTTTGTATTAGGTAGCACTTTTGAAGGTATTTTTTAAAACTTTTTATAGGACGTAATGGGCTTGTAGAGTTTTCAAACATAAATCTTCTTAGTAATTGTTTTGTGAGGTTGTAATGTGCTTTATAGTTTTTGTTTGTTAAAGTTTTTTGTTACATATTCTGTGCCATCTTCATTTTTTTATTGTAAAACTGTCTTGTGTGAGGTATTGGAGTCCTTCATTTCCATATTTCGTGTGAAGTATAGTTGTATATCAAACCATACTTTTCTGACGAGTCCATCTGCTGTGTTTGGGGAAAGTGCTCAGTTGTGTTATTTCTTGCATTGTTCGTGGATGGTAGTGTTCTGCAGTATCTTTTCCTTGTCTTCTGTATTTTTTAATTACTGATGTAAATGCATTATTTGCATTTGTTAGACGTATATATCTGTAATTATGTTAATTTTTCTGTTTAATGGTGGGTTGTTTATATATCTGTAGAGTCCTGCACATAGGGATACAAATGCACTTATAATATATTCTTTTCCTTTTGTGTTTTGTGCTGTCGTGTCAAATTCTCTTAGTATTGAGTTTAAGTTCTCTGGTGTAATAGTGTGCAAGTATATACTGTATTTTTTTCCTCAGTTTTGAAGTATGTTTATAACCCAATTTGTTTGTTTTCTTGTACTTGTTTCTTGTTTTTCTAATTCTAGTATTTATATTTCTTCAGGTGTTTTTCTGCATGTGTTTTGTTAGTTTTCAGTGTTGTATTGGTTTGAAAAATTTCTTTACCTTTCTGAAGTGTATGGGTTGTCATATTGCCCTGGTTTCTGGGGGAATTGTTATGCTCTAGTACTTCCTGTTCTTGCTTTTGCAGTACTTTCTTGCTTGTTGAAGGATGGCTCATTGTTTCTGGTATGTTGCCAAATATTTCCTCTAGTTCACTGTCACTTGTTAGGTCAAAGTTTAGTCCCATGTTTTCTGTGTTTTATTTTCTTTCTGTATTATCTGATTGTGGTGTTTTTTTTTTTTTTCAGTTTACAGTGATTTTGAGATAAGAAGGCTTGTGCATGCCTGTGGATGGACATACTGAAACAGGGGGACATGCTTGCAACTGCGTTGCCTGTATTCATGGTTGTTCTTTTTAAATGCAGTGAAATTAATTTTGTGTAGCTTAACTTCTAAAAAAAACATAATGTGTACAGTTCATGTATTGCTTATTATTTGTAAAGCTGGAAGGAAGTAAATAACGTGAACCGATGTGCTGGTATTATTTGTAAACCTCTTGGGTTGGTTACTTATTGTATGAACATTAGTTTTAAGATATTTTAATGTGGTTGTTAAGATGGCTTCCAGTATTTGACTGCTTTGTAGTGTTTCATAGCAACTGTATTCTGTTTTGCTGGACTGAACAGTGCAATGACAATTTTAGTAGGAGCTTGAGGGGTGATTGCTGTGGTTGGATTCAGTTTATGTTGTTTTGAAGCAGAAACTTTTTCATGGCATCTCTCCATTTATGAGTTAGTTCTGTAGCTTTGGGACTGAATTTCTTAGAGGGTAGGGGCCATGTGTTAATCCATGTATCCATCCACAACCCCTTTTTTCCAATTTTTACACATGGGGTCGTGGTGTCACTTCAAAAGACAATCCACTAGATCCAAGTTGGTTAGCTTTGCTGCAGTAATTCATTCACACCACACAATTGCACGCACTCTCAGACCTTGCAGCTTGCTGTAAAGGAACTGTTTTGTTTGGGAAATGATAACGTTTTTTTCTTTACATGAAAAAATCTCTGTGTAGAATTGTGCATGGGGGAAGGTCTTTGTAAGCTAATGTGCTAGTGGCAATGTTCTGTGTATAAGAAAAATCAGTATATATATATATATATATATATATATATATATATATATATTTATTTATTTATTTTTGCAGTTATTTGATTTTTCTTGTATAGATAACTTCACTGCTAACTTAGTAGCTTAAGAATTTGTTCACCATGTATTGTTGCATATGCTGATAGGAAAGCACAGCCGCTCAATGATGCTTTAGCGGCTGGACTTTTCCTGTTGGTATATGCTCGCTTTACAAAGGACACGCTGGTTGGGCTGACCAATCAGTGCATGCTCATTTTTGAATATTAATAGCCAGCCATTGTATAATAATGGGTTCACTACAAGTGCTCAGGTCCCAAGTGCTTATACACCACTCCCTTGAAGCCAGACACTTGAGTGCCTTGTAGCTTGTGTGGGCCGCTGCTCGTGCTCTAACTCAAATATGAGTTCAGAAAAGCAGCTGGGGGGGGGGGTAGGACTGGGGATGGAGGTTAGAGTTTTAGCTTTAGAGAGTGTGAAGGGAGTTTTAGGTTTAGGGAGGGGAGATGGTCATTCCCTCTTGCTATTCCAGGAGTTGTACTAATGAGTCTCAGAATTTTAAAGGTAATTTGTAAATGGCTATTGATCACTGCATCTGTTCCAGTTGTTTTAAAGGTGGGTCCTGAGCTGAAAAAATAGAAGCATCCCTATCTCACTTACAAACAAGCCTTTTTCTTCTGTGGACAAAGCTGTTTGAGAAGGGAATTATGGTGCTGAAAAACTTTAATTTTGACAGCTTCCTACTGAGTGAGGCCAGGGTAGCAGGTTTGATATATCCCTGGCCCTTTAGCCCTCTAGCAAGTTGCACGCTGTGGTAGGGGCAGATTGCTCCCACATTTAAGTATTAATTCCATCTTTCTATTTGTTGTCATTTTTGTGGATTGTGCAGCATAGCAATTCTTTCCTGGTTAGTTAACTCGCCAAAATTCCACTACTGTGTTTGCTCGGCTGTTAGGTTGAAAGTTAGTAGACATCCCCATTAGAGGACTAGAGGGTATATTCTTCTTTTTAGAGGGTTAAATGCTCTCTGATTTATTTAAGATGAATTCTTATATTCACATTTTTTTTTCATATTACAGAATGTAATCATGACTTTGAGAATTTCCATGCCTTATATAGGATCTGCTGCTTTACCCCAAAGTGTAAAAATTTAATGGTGAGATAGAAGGGCAATTTTCTAGTACTGACTCCTGGTTTGATCCTGTGAATCCATTCTGTTTAGACCAGCTTTGAAGATAAGATTTTATATACTTTTTCCATCTTCTATTGCATGCAGGAAATTGGATCATGGCTTTCTTTTCATTCTGGAAATTCAGTAACCTTCAAGTTGTTGGGTCACCAACTGTCATTCTGCAAATCATCCATTTTATTTTCTAATTTTTTTCAAGCAGGCCTGCTGCTTCAGAAATTTCTTAGTATTCTTCCTCTGTTCATTGTGCAACTAATTTTGTTCATGAGCAATTTCATGACGTGTTCAGTTGTGGTCAGCTTACTGTAGCAGAGATCTTATAATATTTGCTGTGTTTTTAGAGAAGCTTGTATGAGGAATGTCAAGGATGGTAGGGACTGCTGACTCATAATGTCTGTGCTTATCTTCTAACTATTGCATACCATGTTGCAACCATCTACACAATTATCTGATTACTTGGAAAAATAGGGGTAATATATAGGGTTTTCTTCTTTAGTGCTATTTATTTATTTATACATACATATATACTTGTTACCCAGCTTGATGAATTTGACCAAGGCCCTTTTCAGTCGCAACTTGAGAAGCAACAAATTGCTTAAATAGGTGTGTGTGTGTGTGTGTGTGTGTGTGTGTGTGTGTGTGTGTGTGTGTGTGTGTGTGTGTGTGTGTTTGTTTGTGTGTGCGCGCACACATATATATGAGTTTATGTTGCTTCATCAAAAGAGCAACATATCGGAATATAACTTATCAAGCACAAGTGCTCAAAATGCACCCTGTTATTAAAAAAAATGAAACCCCCTGCACCCTCCATATATGCCCCACACTCCCTGTTAATTATATACACCAAATCTGTGATTGCACTAGAGTGGGGAAAGGGAAAATTCCCTTATCCCCACTGTACAGTGATTTTACACATAAAAAAGCCAGCACATTCAAGCAGCTAACTTCAATTCAGCTTTCAACTCCAAAACGTCAGCACATAGCTTGTGTTCGCAATGTTGAATGTCAGTGTTCTTCATTGGATCGCACTACAGTGGGGATTGGGAAAATTACCCTTTTTCATATGTTAATGTGATCTTGGAGTTTGAATATATAATTAGCACAGGGTGTGAGAATGCAGGGGGGCTTCGCCCACTGCATAACAGTAGAAATATGTCTGAATTTAAAATGGTGTATTTTTCAGATAGTGAGTGGTCCAGTCACTGTCGAATGTTGATTCGTGCCTACCAAATGAAGCGACATTCTGAGCAGTCAGCTTAGTACTGTTCATTGTTCCGGTTCGGGGATGGTTAGGGCTTTCAATATTTTGATAGTAAACAATATATATATATATATATATATATATATATATATATATATATACATACACACACACACATACACACACACACACACACACACACACACACACATATATATATATATATATATATATATATATATATATATATATATATATATATATATATAGGTCCCATTTAGGTGATTGAAGTTTCAGAACTTCGAATTTCATATGGCCAACACCATATGATCGAAGTTTTAAAACTTCGAACACCTAAACAGAGATCTCCATACAGCATGGAACGGGAATTTTCCCTTTTCCTTGCTGTAGTGCGATCTCGGAGGTGGTATATTTAAATATATTTTAATAGCAGGGGGTGTGGGGCATGCAGGGGGGCCCCCTTGCATAAATGTGTAGTAATTTCTTTTCTTTTTTTTTTTTTTGAATGTTCAAAGTTTTAAAACTTCGATCAAATGGTCCCAGCCATATGAGATTCAAAGTTTTGAGATTTCGATCATTCAATGGGGAGATTTATATATATATATATATATATATATATATATATATATATATATATATATATATATGTGTGTGTGTGTGTGTGTGTATGTATGTATATAAATATATATATATATATATATATATATATATATATATATATATATATATATATATATATATATATATATATATATATATATATATATATAGATATATTTGTGTGTATATGTATATTTGTAGATGTATGGAAATGTTTGTATGTGTGTACACATATATTTATATATATACATATATGTAGTAACAGTAGAAAAATCAGCAACAAACAACATCAGGTATACTAGAGAAGTCTATTAGTAATGGCTGGAGATAACATCGAGAAATTTCAGCTGCCTGATGCTCAGAAGTTATTTTTTCCTTTGTCTCCCTTTTCTTATTGTTTTTTTTTTTTTTTTTGCCTGAAAAATTCAATAAAAAAATTTCAAAATTCAAAATAGATCATTGAAGGCATATAGCCATCTTAAGCAATGAGCCAAAACAAGTATCCCACATCACAAAATCTGATGTATTTATAGTAGTCCTTAACAAATTATCATTACAGCCGAGAGTGCCTCCAGGCATTTCTGCAGTTACCTCTTACTGTGCCTTTAGGTATCAAATATTGCTTGTTCATATTTGCATTAATAATTCCAAAACCATGCTACATAAAAGGTATCAGAATATTTTATCTTGAACCATACACGATGGCAAACACAACTGTATTGATATTTGACCTCTGTCAATGAGTTTTTGTTAGAAGTGTAAGGTGATAACTTCATTTTTAAAGGCTCTAGCCACTCCCCCTGGGAGTTAAAGGTACATACTCAAAAGAGCTGTACAGGAGGGAATGAGTTAAAACTGCACATAGCTATTGCTCCTTCTTTGTCCTTGTGGAATGCTGTTTGATGATAGTCTCGGAGTTAGTATATTAAAGTTGCGGAGTGTTGGGGCTGCAGGGGACTTGCCCCCCTGCATTACGATGTGTATTCGCATTTTTTGTTAGAAAATCATCAAATCTGGTTTTCCAAATTTTGATTTTCGAACTTTGGTGACGTTTGACGTTACATTTTTCGCAGTTTTGAGTCGCACAATAGTGTGTTCGCATATGTCATTTACGGACATATGAAGGTAAACCGTAAGGAACAATGCTCCAGAAGAGCAGAGGTACAGTTATTTCTTTTTGAAAGTTGTTTTTTTTTTTTTTGCAGAGGAGGTGTTACTGATAATACATCAGCTGATCAAATTCAAGTGTCTTGAGGAGATATAGGAGAACAGTGATGGGGTGATTGTTCTCATCATTAGCTATCTGATCTATGGGTTGTATCCCTTCAGTCCTTTCATAATGATGAACTTACCACAGGAATTAAATATATTTTCTGTGTTCATTTCTTATACAAAATAGCCACTAAGTGTAATCATCAGGGTAATAGTTTATTAGAACTACAGCATGCCTTTAAAAAGGCATTTTTGCTTTTCAAGTTCATAAAAATTGAATAAACAAAAATAAGATTGTCATGGGCATAACAATTACTAAAATATGCAGTAGCATTTTATGGATTACCAAGACAATCATGGGCACAGACTAACAAATATTTAATGTACTACATTAAACAATGCTATATATGGGAACTTAGCTTTTCTTCGACATGAATCCCAAAAAGACTGGCTACACAAGCAAGGACCTCTAGACTATTTCAAACTAATTCATGATTTATTAAAAAATAATAAAACAAGTATTAAGCGCTTTCGTCCAGAAAATTAGTACTTCTTCAGAATACCAGGTGCATTCAGCCCAACAGTTACATTCTGTTTATATTCAAATACGCCCATTTAACAACTCATTTAAAATCAGCTTGACAATTATGTTTTAAAGGGTCAGCACATATTCTACATTAACTAGAAATAGTTAATATAAGTGGCACAGCATAAAAACATTTTTTATAAGTAAATTTGTTAAAAAATCGTAATCCTTCTTGAGTTAAACACTAAATAAAAGTAAAATAAATTATTATATTATTTCTAAAGCTCTATATTTTAACCAAGGTTTAATACTAAACATATTCATTTAAACCTGGAGGGTGAGAGGTTTGCAGTCTCAACTGCCATTTCATTTCCTTCACCTCTAAAAGCGTTTTTAAGTCCCCACCTCTAGGGTTCAATATCACCTTATCTAGTATACCAAATTTA